>NC_041342.1:22748164-23048164 GCF_004354835.1 Perca flavescens
GGGGAAGCCGGCAGAGGAAGCAGACTCAGACACTTCCAATGAGCTCTCCATCTTTTCATCAGGCTACTTGATTTTCCCTTTCCTGAGCATTTTCCTGTGAACTCACTAAGAAACAATCCATGAGCAGAGTTTACTGTTAGCTAGCTCTTTGTCCTGTCTAAATATAGGTTTTCTTATTCAATAGACAATAGTTTTCTCGACCCCGACGCTAAATATAGGCACCATTACCTTGAAAGAGCAAGACAGGCAAGAATGCAACCTCTTCCGTATGACAAAATAATAAAAACACTTTTACTGTTACTGTACTTGTGAGGAACTTCATTCCTCCATTCCCTCCATTGAGGAAAAATATTGAAGATAATGAAGTAAATAAAAAAATCATTATAATATTGGACTTTTGGGCCCACAGAATAATATATATATATTAATTGGCAATACAATTATTATTATTATTATTATAATGTTTATGCTGTTTGGAGAAATCTACTGAGTAGTTTATGTTTATGTACTTTGTATTACTGTAATCATTTCCTACTGTGCATTTTATTATTTTACATTTTTCTGTTCAGTTTTTTTCCTACTGTTTTGTCCCGTGATGCAAATGTAAACTCAAGTAAAGACCCTTTTAAAATCTTAACTATTTATATAACATTAAGGAGTCATGACTAAATAAGCAATAAATTACAAGTTCCAGTTCAGAAAAAATACATCTTTAGTTATTATGTATTAAGATGTTAAGATGTAAAAAACTCAGCTAATCTGCCCTATCAGGATTGGATCACATTTTTCCACCATCACTCCATCATTTTAAACACTGTACACCTTTTTTAAACTTGAAAATATATAAATTGTATATTTTACATATTTGTATTGTTAATTTGTATTCAACATTTGTGATTCTTGACTTTTGCGGCACCTGTTTTTTCTCTTCCTTTGTATATTTTGACTGTCATGCACCACAGCTTTAGAGCAAATCCCTTTTATGTGAAAACCTGCAGGCAATAAACCTGAATCTGATGTATTCTTTCTTCTGCCGCCACCCAGAGTTGGTTTCTTTTAACCATGAAAACAATATTTCCCCAACCTAACCAAGTGGTTGTAGTTGCCTAAAGTTAAGAAATGCTGCTGGTGTGCATTGCTGGAAGGTAGTGCTGTCCTTAAAGGCCCTACACACCCATGGCACACCCACACAGGTGTTGTCACTTACCTTGCCAAATAAGACTCCTTCTCAGTACAGACTGTGCTTGACTGATATCCCTCTGATCTTTATATTAGCGTTGTTGGACCTGTTAGGGTGGGAGGGTCCACCTATGTCATTCATATTGGTTTGTTTAGTTTGGTGACCTCATACAATTTGAGAACAATAATAACTGCTATTCAATACTTGAGTATTTCCATTTTCTGCTATTTTCTACTTCCATTTCACTATATTATATTGGTAAATATGGTGCTTTCTACTCTGTTACATTTATTTGACAGCTTTAGTCAATCGTTAGTTTGCAGATTCATTTACACACAAAATATACACTCACCGGCCACTTCATTAGTTGCACCTTTCTTGCTATAGTATCCGGTTTGACCCCCTTTTGCCTTCAGAACTGCCTTAATTATTCATGGCATATATTCATCAAGGTGCTGGAAACATCCTCAGAGATTTTGGTCCATATTGAAATGATGGCTGCATATTTGTCGGCTGCACGTGTCACATCCATAATGCAAATTCCATCCACCACATCCCAAAGGTTGTCTATTGGATTGAGATCTGGTGACTGGGGAAGCCATTTGAGTACAGTGAACTCATTATCATGTTCAAAAAAACAGTTTAAGATGATTTACGCTTTGTGACATGGTGTATGATCCTGCTGGTAGTAGTAGCCATCAGAAGATGGGTACACTGTGGTAATAAAGGGATAGACATGGTCAGCAACAATGCTCAAGCTGTGGCATTTAAACAATGCTCAATCTGTACTAAGGGGCCCAAAGTGTGCCATGAAAGTATCCCCCACACCATCACACCACCACCACCGGCCTGAACCATTGACACAAGGTTGGATCCATTCTTTCATTTTGTTTATGTCAAATTCACTACCATCTGAATGTTGCAGCAAAAATCAAGACTTTTTCCAATCTTCTATTGTCAAATTTCGGAGAGCCCGTGCCAATTGTAGCCTCAGTTTTCTGTTCCTAGATGACAGGAGTGGCACTCGGTCCGGTGGTCTTCTGCTGCTGTAGCCCATCTGCTTAGAGTTACTGTTGCCTGTCTGTCATTATCCTTTGACGTCTGCCATCAACAAGGCATTTTCGCCCAGAGAGCTACCGCTCCTGGATATTTTCTCTTTTTCGGAGTATTCTCTATGTGTATATGTATGATGGTTGTGTGTAAAAGTCCCAGTAAATCAGCAGTTTCTGAAATACTCAAACCAGCCCTTCTGGCACCAACAACCATGCCACATTCAAAGTAACAAAGTAACCCATTCTGATGCTTGGTTTGAACTTCAGCCGACCATCTAGACCATGCCTAAATGCATTCAGTTGCTACCACGTGATTGGCTGATTAGATATTTGCGTTAACAAGCAGTTGAACAGGTTAATGTTACCATTAAGTGCCAATTAGTATATGATCAGTTTATAAGATGTGAGGTAATGATATAGACTAAACTATCAAACAAAAGTATGTTTTACATTTTTATTTTTGATACTTATATTTTGCTGATTATACTAATATACTTTTACTCAACATAGCGTCACTGTTGAAAGAAAACCATTGAATTTGGTGCTTTTGCATTTTTCATTAAAAAATATGAGGCAATTTTCTGTCCTTGTGAGAACATCTGGTTCTCCTCACAACTATTGAAATATAATAACACACAACAAACTCCCCAAAACCATACACACACATATTCACACACCTTGACTAAGCACAAAGACAATCACTGTAACTATCACACATGTTGTTCAGTATGTGAGGAAGTAGGCTGGAGGAAAATCCGTGTCAAAGAGTCTCCTCATCCTCCCACACGTCTCTTGTTTCATTGGCTAAGAGATGTGATGTCACAGAGTGGACTGCCCTATAAAAAGTCACTCTCCCACACAGACAGCAGACCAGCTGAGAACTCACTCACTTACAGCAAGGAAGACAGCTCTGTACCATACATACTTTTCAAGCAATTGTCAAAACCTTTGGAAATATCCACCAGTGAACAGGAAAAACACCTCATCATGTGCAGAGGACTTGAATCACTGCCTTTCACCTGCCTGGAGAGGTGAGATCCATTTTTATTTTTTTGGAGAATTATTCCTGTACTAGGATATAACGTGAATTTAAATACTCATACTTAGTCTCTTAGTAACATTTTCTCTTTCTTTATCTTCACAGGGCAAAGGAGCTGAAAGCTTTGTTTGGAAGTTTAATACAAAAGTCAGATCACAGCATCACTGGCCAGTCAAAGAAAGATGACAAACTGAGGTAAGACATACAGTACATTCACATTTTCTCTCTAAACGTGTCAGTGAAATCAAAGTGGACCTCTGTAATTCTCCAGAACTTCTTCTTATAATTTTTTTCTGTTGCTGCAGGTTAAACATCGACGAGCCTTTGAAATGGAAGGAGTCGTTTGAGAAACTGTTGTCCAGTCAAAGTAAGTGCGATCCTTCACATCACAAATGTTTCAAACCTCCCAGAGGTTTTGAGATGAATACCAGATGTTAACCCACCACTCTCTCCTCTCTCTCCTGTTTTCAGATGGACTGTGCCTGTTCAGAGCGTTCCTGGTCTCAGAGTTCAGTGAGGAAAACATTGCTTTCTACTTGGCTTGTGAGGACTACCGGGCAACAAAATCTTCAAAACTGGCTGCCAAAGCCAAGAAAATTTATGATCAGTTCATCGGCTCTGATGCACCACAAGAGGTAAATATCAAATATACTAAATAGACAATTTAGGATACTCTGTCACTCTGCTGGCTTCGCTTATATTACTGTGAAGTGCTGATAATCACCTCTTTGCCATCCTTTGCTCCCCTACAGGTTAATCTTGACCATGCAACCAAAGCCATCACAAAGGAGAACATGGAGCATCCCAGCCAATCCTGTTTCAATCTGGCCCAAGCCAAAATCTACACCCTGATGGAAAAAGACTGCTACCCTCGCTTCCTCAAGTCCTGCACATACCTGGAGCTCAGCAGAAAGACTGGCTAACCAACTATATTTTAAAAAAAAAACTATCCTTCAAGCAGCAGACATAAAGGGACATAAGATTACTGACGCACAGTGGAGACTGGAAAGGTTCAAACGGAACAAATACCTCAGCCCAAGGAGTTTCATGCCAGGTTGTGGAGTTATTTTGGAGGATGCGTACAGATCGGCGTCTGAGCTGAACACATGAAGCTGTGAAAAGAGACTGACACAGACAGCTGCAGGCGATGTATGCCTCTGAAAGAAACACCTGTACTGTACGTACAGGGCTGCATGAACGGCAGCCACAGTGGCATAAATTATAAAATGCAGATAGACAGAAATGAGTTAGCATAGTGTTTATTTATTTATTTATTATTTATTTAAAGTATTTTTATTATGTGGTGAAAACTGATCTATTCCATGTGTTGTTTTTTTTAATCTGAAGTACTGTATGTGAAAATAAATGCATTGAATAAAATATGACCATTTCCAGAGACAAAAGAGTACTGTTTTGTAGCATGGAAAGTTCACTTCACATACAGAGAAGGTGGATGTGGTTACTGAGGTCAGAACATTTTTTGGAGGAAGGAAGAAGACTTGCTCATGTGCGCTATTATAGCTGCTAACTAATCTGTGGCCTCAGTGGTTCCACTTCACACGTGGGTGACTGGATGACTCCTTTTCTCTGGAGTCACAGTGAATGGAAGATATGAAGTGAGTGTGTGAATGTGTGTCAGTTCTTGTACTTTTATCAATATAAGGATCTGGTATGACCCTTGGAGAAAAGTAAAGGGTAGGTCATTTTGGCTGGTATTCACAGGATTATAGGAGGTACTGAATTTAGATAGACAGACTGCTTCTTTAATAAATAAATTACTTTATTAATCAGCAGAGGGGAAACTAGTTTGGTCACCCATGCACAGTAACAAACACGAGGCACATGTCAGACAGGTCACAATAGACAACATCTAAAACACAACAACTACAAAACTAACATACAAACTAAACTACTAAACTACAAGAATAGTTTAGAATAGTTTGGAATAGTTTGGAATTTAGGGAAATACACGTATTCACTTTCTTGCCGGGAGTAAGATGAGATTGAGATTGATATCACTTTCATATCTTTACGTTAAATGCTTAGCACAGAGACTGGAAGCAGCTAGCCTGGCTAAATCCATCTACCAATACATAGGCTAGTTGTTTTCAGTCTTTGTGCTAAGCTAAGCTAACCAACTGATTGCTGCCACTAATTGCTACATATTTACCCACAAACATGAAAGTGTTGAATATCTTCTCATCTAACTCTCGGCAAGTAAGCAAATAAGGGTATTTCCCAAAATTTCAAACTATTCCTTTAAGTGAGTGGAAAGCAAGAAATACAGTTTAGATGTGTGTGTTTGTGTGTGTGTGTGTGTGTGTGTGTGTGTGTGTGTGTGTGTGTGTGTGTGTGTGTGTGTGTGTGTGTGTGTGTGTGTGTGTGTGTGTGTGTGTGTGTGTGTGTGTGTGTGCGTGTCCAAAAACACGATCATTTTGCCGGGAAGCATTTGAGTGTGATGGCCGGTTGCCATGGAGACAGCAGCCACCTACTGTCACATGCAGGTTTGTTGACTACTTTAGGCACCGCTCACAGCTTGCAGTCACAGCAGCCTCCCCTCCTTTTGTAAAGCAACCCCTTCCCTCCATTCTCCTGCCATCCATCATCGCCACCTTCTCGCCGCTCTCCTCCTCCTACACTCTCCTACCGCTATAGCCGACTCCTGTTCAAACACTCAGCCCCTCAAGAGGAGAGGGCGAAGTCATTAACACCGCTCTCACACAAATGACAGCGGCTATCTTTCCACTCCATCCTTCTTTCTCTCTGTGGTGTTCAACCAGTAGTGATGTATAGTGAGGCCTCTACTGAACAGACAGTAATTGAGATTCATTGAAGAAAGACTGATTAGTTTTTTTTTGCTTAGCAAACTGTAACCTCTCTACCTCAGAGAACAGATTGACTTGACTTTTTATTGTCACTTACTCCTGTACAAGCTGCACTGGTATCCCAAATTAGTTGACTTTACTAGAAATTTGCGTGGAAACCCGTTGCCTTAAACCGTTAAACCTTAAAAAAGTTTTTTGAACAAGGTGATTCACCTTAAACGTTAAACTTAACAGGTTAAGTTGTCTTAACACAGAGCAGTAAGTTGATGCTGTAGACAAATCAAGTTTACATTAGTAGGCCTAGTCATTACTAAAAATCATTAGTAAACATAAATTATTATTTTCTGGAGTGATGTTGTTTAAAATGAGCATGTTAAGTTAAACATACAAAGAAATATTACAAATATAAAACATTAGGCTACTTATCAATACTAGAGAAATTAATTGTATGTATGAATATTGTTTTTTCCTTTATTTCAGTGTGATTTTGAGAATAATGTATTCAATGCATTTATTTCAATAACGCAGAGAGAAAATAAATCAACAAAAAACATTTAAGTTTTCCAATGTACTGTGCTGCACGGAGAAGTTCTCTCAAGAGACAGATATCACTTCCCAATCTCATTATCTACAATTAACCATTTCCTCCCATCAGTCCCCACCCGGGTCTCGGTCAACAATAAATGTAGATAAACATGAACACTGAATCAACCATACAAAACTAAAACACAGATATAAACATAAATGCATACCCAAAACATTAACAGAACATTATTTAAACACACTTTAACTATTACAGAAACTGGGTTTACAGTGTGATGTTACAAACATAGCCTAGTATGATTTCCACCTCAGCAGTTTGTTTAGACAGATCATGATTCATGATTCATGTCTAATTTAAACTAATTCAATTTAATTTAATCAAATGTCAGAATACTTTGGAAAAAGAAAGAAACATCTGAGACCTGACCAGGTGTGGCTGCATGTGGGTTTGGACTTTTTGTTTTTATGTCACTTGATATTGTGTTATCATGAAGGTGTACTTTGGAACTTTTAAGATGAATGAATATACAAATAACACTAACAATCAAAAAAGCACCAGAGAGAGAGAGAGAGGGAGAGAAAAGATTGAGATTTTTTATCCCTGGAAGAAAACAGGTTCACTGTGGCAAAAACACCTTGGATCAACATAAAAAATACAAACCATTTGAAGGATTAAAGTAAAACTTCTTGTGACGCCAGCTGTGCATCTCTGTGGCATGTGTCTAACCACAAACAGATGGGTGGACAAAAGCTTTTCAAATAAATAAATTAGAGGTGAATCATATTGAATTGAATGCCAGTCAGAGCGTGACTCGACTTTTAGCTCATTTCCTGTGCTCCATTGCTATTTGTCTTTGCCTTTTGCAGCTATAATTACATGGTGAGAATCTATACTAGATCTTTTTTATTTTAACTATGGCTAATTTTGGCTGGCTGAGGGGTTAATTTAGGGCTTGGGATATTTATTTTTTGTATTTTTATGATCCACATTCATTGTGATAAGAGGAAATAAGGGAAACGTGCTGATTTTATATTTGAGAAGTTGCAATGTATTTTGGAATTCGGATATCTCGGACTGCTGTCTCACATGCAGTCTGAGGGCTACCGAGGGCCAGTGGGCCATCAGTCACTAACCCACTCCCCTTGACATCTTCCAATACTTGGACTTCTGTGCTTTTGGCATTTTGAGAAAGAAGGCTCTGTCTCAGGTTTTTGTTAGCAATTGTTTAACATGCATTTGTTTTATGTGAAGTTTCCAACTTATATCAAAATAAAAAGTCAAGAAAGTCAAGTCAAGAAAAAGCGCTCTTTTTGATCTCACATTGTAATTATATGATTGAAAAATCAGTAATAGCTCTGTTCTTCACTCACAACATTTTGTTATGGTTTACGTTATATGCTTGAAGCCAGCTTTGGAGAGAGAATTTGGGAAGAGTAACAACCAGTAAAATCTTTTATAGCATTTTTCTTAACAAAAGTTCCTTTAATTGTATGTTGTGTGACTAATTATATGTGTATAATCTTACAGTTTACAGTAACATAATGGCAACCCCGCTGCCAGTTCTTTACTTTTTTTTTTACAGGAACATTCTTTACAGTGTAATAGCATAGTTGAATATACATACAGTACCAAAAGTGAAAGTACTAATTATGCACAATGGCCTATAAAATATTATATTCATGGATTATAATTAATGATGCATTGATAAAATAAAGCATCACATATCTAGTTGGTAAAGGTGTAGCTAATTTTAAATGCTTTATATACTGCTGCTGGGTATAACTTAATCTATAATAACATATGATTTATATAGCTGTCAAATAAATTTAGTGGGGTAAAAAATACATTATTTGCCTTCAAAATGTTAGTTACATTTCAGTAAATGTGTGATTGAAAGTGTCCTGAAAGATGACTCCTCTTTACTTGATATTTATATGTATTTATATGTATTATGTTAAACTGATTAAATGAATGTGTGGATAATAGAGAGAGACCTGAGTGACTAAACCAATTTCAAGTATGCTTTAACTAAATGTGTCCACTTCTGTACTCACATTACTCACACAAACTTTGACGACACTGGTTGTCTTCAGTGCTTTCCGCTGTCGACTTACAGTAAATGTCTTAAAGTTATTCTGGAAAAAGAACAAGAACCATCTGCCAAGCCAAACTATAAAACGGAGGAGTCACTGGAGCCTTTTGACAACTCCTAACACAAAGAACGTAGTGTTATAAAGGAAGCTGATGATGATTAAAATGTATCAGTAACATAACATAACAAACATGCGGGTCTATTGAATGTTTTATTCTAAATTCTCATGAAATACAATTCTATAATGCTGTAAGGCTGTATTATTTCCTTAATCTTCACAAAACTCAAAACTGAGAAAGTATATCTTTCCTTCCCCTTCCATAAACATAAATCCCTGGCTCGAGTCCAGCAAGGCACCTTTGTTGCATATGATTGCTCTTTTCATTTCCTGTCATCTCTTCAATATCCATTATCAAAATAAAGGTCAAAATGCCCCTCCAAAAATACTGAAAGAAAATACAGATACAATGCTGTAGTGTTGCTTCTCACCCTTAAATGAAGCCTCCATCCAACTCATTATACAAATAATGAAAATATAAAGAATATCTGAATAAATCCAAGAAGCAAAGCAAGACTCTCAAATTAGATCTCATCACCTACAATTGCAAAATGATTGACCAATGATTTTTACTGTCATGATTTTTTTTAATTGGTTGAAAACAGAGTTATAATCTCCCTTTTCAGGTTTAAAATTGTTATTCCATGCTGGCTAGTCAGATATAAAAACAATGTGTTTACATTAAGAAGATCAAGTTTTATTGAACAACACCTTAAGCATTCAGGATCATTAAGTTTCAACGGTCCATATATTGTCAAAACCGACACGTGCCACACCCAGATGAGCTGGCATGGGAGAGGCTGAACCTCGTGTTTTATACATGAGGGTTTGGATCAGTTTAAGTGGACAGCTTTAAATGTTAGGAAGGTGGAAACATAGTGTGGCACAAAAGAGGTGGAGCTGTTAAACGGTGGATCTAGGGACCTACTCCACTGGTAGAAATGAGTCAGCGTCCTCTTTTAAATACATATTTGCGGTGTGAGTGGTGATTAATAGCATCGCCAACAGTGCTTGAACTTGGGAGAGTGGTGTAAAAACAAAGAGCTGCAGTCATGGTTACCGGGTTACCAAGGGAACAAACCCAGCACAGCTGAGTGGTCCCATCCAAATGTGCACTCTAAAATACTCAATTATAATACAAGAACTTAATTAATTTTCGTTTAATGTGGAATACAAAATGGAAAAATAGGCTGCTACCATAAATAAACTCCTCTGTTTCCACTTAAAAATAGCCTCTTAAACACTTGATCTGATTCTTGGTGATATATATTAAAACACTGGCCTGAGATATGAGACTAGAACAACATCTGGTGTGCATTATTTCATTACATGATGCCATATGAAACAGCATGGCGTCGAGCCATGTACAGCAAATAATGATGACTCACCTCAGTGAGGCAACATCCCATATGTTTGCTATTAGTTTACATTTTTTCCAGGAAAAATAATGTAGAGCCTGAATATATGTAGTTTGACTTTCCTCAGTGGAGTTCCTGTGTTGGTGCCCTCTGGTTTCCAGTTCAAAGACATGCAAATCAGATGCAACGGAAACCCTATGGTATGTAGGAGTAGTTAGTGTGGTTGTCTGTTAAGGCCTTTGCAGGGTATAAAGAAATAAAACAAAACACAGAAAGTACACTAAGTATGAGTTAAGCTGTGTTGTTGTGAGTGCGTGTCCCATAGAAACTCCCTCTGTGTTTACTCTGATCCTGTCAGATGCTGCTTCCTTCTAATTTATTTGAGAACATTCTGCTGCTGGAGTTTTCAGGAAACATGACTATGTCTGAGCTTCACCTTTTCAAGAATTAGCCAATTGTCTGCTTCTCTGCTAACTCGTTTCAAGACACAAAACCACAAACCTTTGGACTGACCCCTTTCCCACATTAACATGCATGCTGTAGGTGAGTACATCTTACACTAATATGACGGTTTAATGCACAAAAGCGCTTCTCATCATGTATCTGTCTGTTTTGTTTACTATTTTTTTACTTTGGGATTTTACAATTACGATATGATACAATACAATTTGGCAATTTTGTGAAAATCATAAACTTTAAAAGCTTTACAGTTATATAACATTATGTTGGACAATCCCATTCATCAAATACTAATTGAGTGAAACAGCTAATAATATTAGGATCCTAAACAGATTATTTAAAGCAACACTATGTAACCTTTCCCACTTTGGTGCCCTTACAGGTTGTCTATTTGGAACTAAAGCTTGTGCGGCTGTAGTTCCAATGAGACAACCTGTAGGGGGACCGAAGAGGGAAAAGTTACATAGTGTTGCTTTAAGGGGGAACTTAAAGGTTTTTAAGTATGTGCAAACTGAGGCCAACAAGTTCATTAAAGGGAAAGTTTGATTTTTGTTGGTGTTTGTTGCCAAGAGTTAGAGGAGAAGAAAAATATAACTTTCATGTGTGTACACTAAACCTGAGGCTACAGCCAGGAGACACTTAGCTTAGCATGAAGACCGGAAACAGCCGGAAACAGCTAGCCTGGCCCCATCCAAAGCTAACAAAATCCACCTACCAGCGCCTCTAAAGCTCATTAATTAACACATTTTATCTGATTTGTTTAATCCGTACAAAAGCCAGCACCTAGCAAAGACTCTAGGAAGTGACTGCACACAGCCAAGAAAGTACTAAAGCTATGTCTGTCAGCTTGTGGAGGGAAGCCTGATTCTATGCTCACACTACGAGCGTCAACAGCTACAAAACGATCAAGCGTGGCCAGCTACGTTGTCGCAGAGTCACCACTGAAGTGTTGATTAAGCCCTCGTATCATTTCATATTTCACTGCTCTATTACATCCCTGTGTGCACCGCAATATTTAGAAAGCTAGAATACCATCACAGCTAAATAACACAGTACCAGATCTATGCGTTTAAAAACATTGGTTGACGCTTCACTGCGTCATTTGAGTGCAGAAAAAAGGTGTCAGTTTGTAACTTAATGTGTGGCTTCTATTGCAAATTGTGAAAAGTGACAGTTTTCAGTTTATAATGAAAAATATCTCCCTTGTTGCCTCCCGCCCACTTCCCGTCACCAAACTCCCTAGACACTGATCGCTTGTTTGTTTGTTTTTTACAAAAGATTGATTCTGTCCCAATCCAGCAGACACATTTAAGGATGTTTTTATGGTCAAAGTTCATCGTGGAGAATTCTGGCAAGAGAAGTGATGAGCCAAATGAGAGGTTCATAAAGATGAATAACAGCAGCTTTTCATAAACTCAACTAGCAGTTATGAAGATAAGTGATGCATATACTGTAACAATCCTTTGAGTCTATTTTCTATGTGAAGCACAAAGAAGACCACAGGTTGGTCAACCACATCCACATGACACGTGTGTGACACGATAACTGTGTGGCTTTCACAAGAAAATTGAGATTGAGATTGAGATTGTGGGAAGGTCAACTTTGTACAAACACAGCAGGCTGTGTTTATTGACTTATGAAGAGCAACGAATGCCTAAAAGCAGCTGATCTTGTGTCAGTCTGCCCTCAGTCACGTTTCGTTTGTAGTTATAAAAACAACACCTAACTCCTGCTTGCTTTAATGTGACATTAGCATTTAAAGGTGCAATATGTAATATTGTATGTAATACTAGCAGCTAGCGGTTAAAATAGTTACTGCACTACCAATTCAAAATACTGGAGAGTCGTCTCCCCCGCCCCCTCCTGCCCAGACTCGAAGTTCACGGGGGTTGCCAAGCTGAGACCGCAGCATTCACAACAATGTTGCTAGACGCTTTTCTCACATAGCCAGACATTACTCCACAGCACAGCGGAGTAGCTAACGTTAGATGCTAGTCTCACATAGCCAGACATAACTCCACAGCACAGCAGAGTAGCTAACGTTAGATGCTAGTCTCACATAGCCAGACATTACTCCACAGCACAGCAGAGTAGCTAACGTTAGATGCTAGTTTCACATAGCCAGACATTACTCCACAGCACAGCGGAGTAGCTAACGTTAGATGCTGGCTATATTGACAGTCATAAAAGCCCATGCTCACGCGGAGCTCTGTAACCAACTGACAGACACACTTTCTCGGCTTAAAATTACAGTATGAACCGCTAAAAACACAACAATCTCACTGTCCTCTCCACACGCCAGTCAGGCACACTTCCTTGGCTTAAAATTACAATACGAAACGCTAAAAATACCACTACCTTGCCGACGGAACACACTTCATTGGCTTAGAATTACGGCAACAATCGCTAAACACACTGCAAACTCACAGTCCTCTCTTTCCGATTTACAGCCCCCCTCTTCTGGCTTAAAATAACTCACCGTTGTCGGATCCAGCCGCTGAAGAGGCTACAAGCTGTAAACAGCCATGGGCTGCATGCCTGGTCCTCCTGGTAACGTTAACAGTTAGCAGGTTTAGCATGGCGCCGTTAGCCAGGACCAGTCGGGATCACTTTACAGGCTATGTCTCAATTGTTTTTGCGAGTAACCAACTCGGGTACTCTAGCTATATAATTCAATGTGAGTACACAAATGTTGAAATGACAAAAAATGCCCATCCCTAGTAGCTGTGATAAATTAGCCTGAAGCTAATGCTTACCTGTTCAGGAGAAAATAAGCCAACTCTGCGTCCTTTTGGGATCTAAACTGTCTCCATCTTTCAAATACATCTCCAATATTTACCAGGGGGTTGTTACGTCTCTGGTCACGCAACTGTTAGAAACATGCTGTTTTCTTTTTTTATGTCATGTAGAATCTATCTCCGTTGATCCTGTTGGTTTGTTTGCTGCTTTCATGGCTGTACTACCGTTACAGCTGTAGCGCGCTGGGTTTACGTTTTTACAGGTATATCTGGCAACCCGGCCTGCCTGTCAAACTGGGCCGTTGATAACAACACACAGATCAAAACATAAACATAAATTCCGTCACGGAATGTAAATTTCAAAAAGAAAAAATACTGACATTAGCATTGTTGTCAGAAAAGATAGTATTTCAGTTTAACATGTTTCCTTAATATCTGATTAGGCATTGGTGTCATTTTTGGATTTATTACAGTACAAATATTACATATTGGACCTTTAACTCAAAGCGCCACTGTGCCTCAGTTGGCAGCGTTATAGTTTATATCCACGTCCTTCCACTTCCTGTCTTTGTGGTGTAATTTTAATCTCCGGTAGATTTATGAGGATTATGGTTAACTGCTCCTCAGATTTCTGCAAGGTAAATCCAGACGGCTAGCTAGTTCCACCAAAACAAGTTCCTTCCCGAGGATATTTTGCAGCGGCACCTTGGCTTGCACCGCCCAAGACGATTGTGATTGGTTTAAAGAAATGCCAATAAAGCAGAGCATGTTTTTCTCCCATCCCGGAATGCTGTGTGGACTAGCCAGGCCTTCCTCCGCAGTGCTGTTGAGGAAGGTCTGGCAATGCGGGACTAGCAGCGTTCAGACCAACAGTAGCCCTGCGTGAAAAAACGCAGCCCTCTTTTATTTATTTGAATGGGGCCAGTCTGGCAGTGCAGTAAAGGACAGAAAATGGTGTTCACAGCATGAATGCAAACCCATTTTTTGTGTCTTCTGTAACTACTGTACAAACACACAGCGGGAAGTGGGAAGCGATGAGAGAGATAAGAAGTTGCCCTGCAGCTCTCATTGAATGCTCCCTCACAAATAACTAAACAGCAGGTGAGTGATTTACCTGATGCTGAGTAAAAGTAAAAGTTAAAGTAACTGCAGCATCTGAATCACGGGCATCCATTCTTACTGATCTTGTAATAAAACTCATTTGGACACAAGAAGCTTTGACTCTTGTCTGTAGAAGTGTTGCATCCCAATGAAACCAATAAAGTGCCAACACGCGATAGCAATGTCACCAGCCATAACATAACCAAGATGGCACATGCAAAAAAAACAGTGATTCAGGCCGCAGGAACTGGATGCACCGAGCAAGAAGACAACTGCTTCAAATTAGACTATTTCAAGGGAGTAACTTTGGGTTTAACATTGGGGGGGGGGTTGAGATCTCCACTTTGCACAAAATAGAAATGTTGAACATATCAAACACTTCCTTCAAACATATTTCCTGCATTCTGGTGAATTTTTTGGGTTGCACTGGCCAGTTTTGATTATTGTAAATTACGCCTATGGACCATTTACAGAAAAACACTGTATTTCTGTTCAGTTCCAAGTGTGAACTCAGAGTACATTTTGTCCCAAGAAAACAGTGAATATAAAAAGTGATGGGAGGTGATTTTGTGAAGTGACAGAGCACTCTGTTCATTTGGAACTTAATGGAGTCTCTCTGTGCTTTACACTGAGGCAGAGAGTGCAACAATCAGACTGAGTGGTTCCTGACACAGGTCAACGAAAGACAAGCTGTACAAAACGATAAAGGACATGGAGAATAAAAAATAGCACACTGCTATATAAAAGTGGATGTATGACTTTGTCTCTTCTGCTTGGTCTTTTGCTGTTATGAGCGTTACCTCCTGTAAAATGCAAAGAACTCTGTTGCCACCTGCTGGACAGAAGGCATGAATGAAGTTAGATCAAAAAAACAGAACAATGTGTTATAATGACAGGTAGGGGTGGGCGATATCGTTTACGATAATATCGTCATTGTTGTGTTAACGATGTGGAAATTGACATTATCGAGTATTTAAATTACTTACTTACTAAAACACTTGGTTTAAAAAACACGCATTGGAACCGATTGGAACGCTACACATTCACTCATGTCAACAAAGATGGCGGCGCGCAATTGTGCAGCGGCTACTAGCTAGCTCTCCTGTTGGTGTAGCTATATTTATATAAGTACAGCCACACTGAACTAATCAATATAGGACTATGATACAACACAGCCTTCCACGCGGCTCATAACATCCCGGGCGTGCCAGGTTCTTGTCGGGGCTAGCACGCCAAGCTAGCTGCCGGCAGTATGAGAAAATAACAGAGGCGGAGCGGAGGACTGCATTTTTGTGCACAATGAATGGAGTACCGACCGCAGGATCGTTGCCCAGCACGGCTCACCTGACCTGGAGCCCTGTTGGTAATATACAGGCCATTTTATTTACTATGAAAACAGCACACTGCCGTCTACATATACCCGATGCTAACCTCAATGTTCCTACACTAGTTCAATTAATATTAGTATAGTATTAGTATTTTGTCTTTGAATTGTTTTTACTTGAATACTTACATTTTAAAGAAAATTAAATAAGAACTGTTTTCATTCAACATTGTGCCCATTATTATCATCAGTGATTAAGTAACTCAGACTTTTAAAAACACATTTTTAAAGTATATCGTCTAATTATCATTATCGTCAAAATCTGAAAAAATATTGAGATATTATTTTTTGTCCATATCGCCCACCCCTATTGACAGGTGAGAGGAAAACAAAGGTGTACGTTTCACTTCAGATTTGAAGGGGTAAAACTTACCTTCTGTCTGTGGCTGAAATACTCATATTGCCCTATACTTCAACAGGGGGACTAAAGTGAAATCTACATGCCAAGGGTATGTGATTATTGAAGAAAATAGTGGTCAATGTGAAAGACTGCTATAATAAAATTGTCATACCAACAATGGATCAAATGACTATATGTGAAAACTCTGCAGTTCCCCTCAGTACAGTGCGTCTTAGCATCTTTCAGTTCACCGTTTGGTCCAGTCTCACTGCTCTCATCAGCTTTTTTTCTAGCCACAGTAGTCAGCTGTTTTCACCAACCAAAACACCTCACTGTGGCCTACACTGCCTGCTCAGCACCAAACCGTAGACAAACAAAGTTAGCAACTAGCTAGTACATATTGGAGCATTTTGCAGCTAAAGAGCCAGATATTTCCCTCAGGATTTGACAGAGAGCCAAACAGAGCTGCAAGGAGACTGAGTATTGGACTTACATTCATCACGTGGAAAAAAACACGACTTCAAACATATGCCAATGTTGCTCCATCTCTCCTGGATGTGTGAATAGGCAACTGTTTTTTTACAAGTTCATCATAACCAATAACCATCAACACCAATTTCTTTTTTCTTTCCTTTTTTTAGCCACAGGGGGTCAGCAGAAACTCCTGAGGGAACTACGTGGCTCTTTGGCTGCTAAATGCTCCATTATATTTACCAGCTGGTCACAAAACTGTGACTGTCTGCTGTTTAGTGAAGAGCAGATAGTGTACAGTGGCCCACTGACGTAAAATAAAAAGACCTAAAACCCACTGTCAGTGTCTCTGAAAACAGCTGCCTGCTGCGGTTGTCCAAAGCTGAAGGGAGCTGCAGATTATGGTGATATTTCTCTGTAGGTTCATCCCTACGAGTGACTGTGTTCACATTGTCACATTGTTTATATTGCCTTTTGATACATTTATTAGAAAAATATCATTAAGGCCTATAGCTGCTTTAAAATGTGATAGTATGTCAGTGTTGTGTTTAATTATTGTTCCTGCTTTCCCCATGTCACCAAAACCTTATTATATAATATATATATGTTATGTGTATGACATGTATATGTATCGTTGTGGGGTATGTTACCATTTATTTCTGTAGCCTCTTGGCCAGGTCATGTTTGTAAATGAGAAGTTGTTCTCAAACAGTTTACCTGGATAAATAAAGGTTTAAAAAAAAAAAATAGGCTAATCAAAATATGATGTCAGTTAAGCCAGTAAAATGACACGGTCAAAGAAATCTAAAAGAAAAAGAGCTGCATTTTCTTGTGACAAAAGCCAAGTAAGCATTACAGTAAAATACAGTATACTTCAACAAATCTGTCTCTGCTTCTAAAAGTGCAGAGCAAGTGAAAATGCAGGTATAAAAGGTATAAAAAAAAATTCAGGGATTAAAATTCATCTGTCTCCCAAATATGCCCCTTCAGTAAACTATATCTTTATCTAAATTGCAAAGTTACTTTTGGGCAGGTTTTAATATAGTATGACCTGGAAGATTCAGCTCTGCTTCATGATAATTCCACACATTATAATGGATATTAGAAGACTGCATGTGGCAACCAGGAAATAATAATCCACTAACACCTCAGAGTGTACCTTCATGTGCTTCACCAGGTTAAAAGCATGTGTCCGATTATCGGAGCAATTATGCTTGTTTCATTAATTGTTTTGTCTGAGAAGCTTTTTTTTATGTCTGCCTATGTTAAATTGCACTTAAATAATGGCTACAATAATCCTCATATTGCAAGAGGGAACCAGGAGCCCTTCAAGGTCCTCTGGGGGCTCCTGGAAACCACTGGGAGTCACTTATTTGGGAGATTGTTTGTTCCCTGTGATGCCACTAGATGTCCTACAACCAAACACCAGCTGTATCCGCTGATAGAGTCTTTACAAGCGGAGTCTGTCTTCATCTGTTACATTTTACAGCCAGTTTCATGGCTAATAAGCGCCCACTGCTTCTGAATATTGATCGCTCACTGTGATGAATTAGTGCAGATTGATGCTGTGGAGCTTCAAGGAAATAACAGTCATGTGGTGAGATTTGTGCGTCATTGGGGACCCCGGCGGTGGCCGCGGTGTGTACTGTTTCTTCGTCGTGTCTCAGACCGGAGTGAGGGGGTCAGTAAGTGCACACACCGATCACCGATCAGCGCGTTAATTGAATCCATCAACCGACCAATCCGTCGTGACCGGTGCGCCTCAACCCGGATGACCTCCGGAGTGACGGAGAGAGTGCGGAGGGAGCAGCACCGGAGGAGATGCGCATATCTGCAGGTACACTAGCGCTGTCGTAAAACGGGAGTCGGGAGCAAGTCAGCAATCATTAAAGCGATGCCAGGTGTAACCAAGTACAATTTAGTGGATGACGCGCAGGATTTGAGGATCCCCATGCACAACGACGAGGTGTTTAAGCATGGGGTCTGCTTTGAGGCAAAGGTAAGGACCCTCTGCAACAGATACTTTCTGTGTGGCAGGAATGTGAGCATGTGATCATCATCACTGTATGTGTCAAACAATGAAATGAGGGCTATTGATGTCACTGCTACTGTAACAACAAGCATATATTTTCATCCATGGGTTTATGTGATGTTGATGGGATATGCAATATAACATTTTAGATTTTTGTCCACTTTGCATCACTTTGAAATGTTTGTGATTTTATCATTTTTTACCTTGCATGCATGGAGAAGTGTTGCTTTAACTGATGACTTGATGAATGCTGACATCATTTCGGTTATATAATTTTTGACAAACCTTTGATGAGTGCAGAACAATAAGAGCGTTTTTACATTTCTGTCTTTGGCTTCTGGCACCCAACAAAATCAGTCTGAGTGTTATAGGGCTGCAACTAACTCATGGTCATTTCATTATTGATTAATCAATAATTGTTTGGTCTATAAAACATCAGAAAACTGTGATAAATTCCCATCACAATTTCCTCAAGCCCAAAGTCATCTCTCGTCTTGTTTTCAACAGTCCCAAACCCCAAATATTCAATTTACCATAATGCAAGACAAGGAAAAGCAGACAATTTCTTAATTTTGAGAGGCTGGAACCATCAAACATTTGATACTTTTGATGGAAAACTGGCAACTGATCAAAAAAGTTAATAAATGTTTTTTGTGGATCTACTGATCGACTAATCGTTGCAGCTCTAACATGTAATGGTGTATTCATAGAGGAGGAATACTTCCAAAAATGTATGAAAAGCTGTCAAAACTATAATGGTCTGCCAGCACAGGCTCTCCCCAGATAGTCAGTGGTATTCATTCCCTCAAACTGTCAATCTTTAAACCTTTTTCTGACATTTTGCAGTACATTGGCAGTTTGGAGGTGGGTCGCCCCAGCAGCCGGATGGAGATAGTCGCTGCTATGAGAAGAATCCGAGTAAGAAACTTAAATGTGACTTCACTGAACCAGACCGCTGAACTTGACCCTTGTGACAGCAGTCTAAACATATTAACAATGACCCTGGAATTGATGCTGGTGCATGCACATTAACTCTCTCTCTCTCCTGTGTTTTATGTCTCACCTTGTGCACGGTGCTCAGAGGATCTTTACTCTCCTTATCATCCTCCTTACACATAAATCACTAGTCTGCGTAAAACTACACACTCTGCAGATTCAGTGGTCTGTCAGAAGCAATTTAAATCACAGCAGGATTCATAGGGCAGCACCGATTTTTAAGGCTGAGGAGAGATAAAGGGTGCAGGTTTATATGTGAAACCAACAGCTCTCGAGCCCCCCTTTGGACCAAACAAGGCCACTGGAAACACAAACGATGCCTTGTCATTACACACAGCACTGCAGTGTTACAGAGAAGACAGGGAGGAGAGGATTTAGCTGCGTGTCAGCTGTTGGATCTAATCTAACAACCAAGTTATTGAGTCAACCAGAGGTCAGCCACATCCTCAGTGACATCCGGACACACTTAATCCTGATCCCTCATGTACAGTGCAGTATAATGACCATTTGATTTGAGAAATTTAGTGATGCTGTATGTTTGAGTTTCCTCCCTTAACATACTCAACATCACGGATCTCAATGATTTGGTATTTTTACAGTTTTTCTCATAATGCATTATAAAAGAGCTTTTGATATAGCAGATCAGATAAAAACAATATACACACACAATGTACAAGGTAATCATATGGCTGCTAAAAACCTTGCTGGCCAAATCTCTGTAATGTAGCTATTTTTTAATCTGTCCTTAAACAAACCAATTTTATTAAAATGTATGTTATGTAGCTCTTATCTAAAAGCAGAGTTTGCAAAATGCTTTTCTGCAAGCCTTAAGTACAGAGATAATAAAGGGAAGGAGATGAAAAAATAGAAGAAAAGAAAATGCATTAAGAGACAAATAATATGTAAATACAAATACAATACAACAGCATGATATTAAACGTGGGCAAGATTAAGGTTGATAGAATAAAAGCAAGTCGGTAAAAGAGTCTGTACTCTTTGTGAGCGCTGTAATGGCTCAGTAATTAAGAGTCTCTGCTCTTGCGGGGGACGGACTCTGAATATTCAAAAGCTGACTTGTCCTTAAAACACTTGCAGTGGCTTAGAGATAAGATGAGAGGTGAGTTTGCACAACCTGTAAAGCATTGGTTGTGCTTAGAAGTGGTGGCTGAGCGATGTGCATGAAAATTTAGCACGAACACCTCCTGTGTTGCACTTTTTGGAGATGGATGGTCCTCTTGTCCCAGTTTACATGGGGCTGCACGTACACATTGTGGGAGTTGTGTCCTTCACCTGAGCATCTACAATGGAGGAAACCTCCCACACAACAATAAGACGGATGAACTAGATAAGAGTGTATGACAAGGAATAAGCGCCTATTGAATCTTCTATTAAGGTACTTTTCTCCTGGGTGTGACACAGGTCAGACAGGCTTATAGTGCTCCAGATTCAACAGGGCTCAAATCACCAGATATGACTTGCTATGTTTGTAATAATTATCTCTTTTCTTTACTTCCTGTGAGATTTATTTTTTTGATCTGAAAATAAGAATCCATCCAATCCTGATGAAAATAATCTTCATCTGATCCATTAATCATCTGATGTTGGATGTTGTTGTTGTTGTTTCAAAGCAAGGCGCATTATTTCAGATAAATACTGGTTGTTCTTAGATCTCTGGGCCCTGTTATATGGAGCCAGCAGTGGAGGCAGAGGGTACAGCATCGAGCAGTAATCACGGAGAGGGATGAAAGCGTTCCACAAATGTCGGCCTCCCTCTGGGAAGTCTGCCTTTGAAAGCTTAAATAGCTCCTAGAAACAGAAACTGACAGTGTTTACTCAACCTCACATTTGCTCTAAGAAGAAGATTGCGAAAAATATCCTCCTGTCTGCATGATTCCATACCTCTATTCCAATATATAATTTGTCTTGTGTAAAGTGCTCCATCTCAGCAGGTCCATGTGATATTTAATTCTAGTCACACCTCATAATAATCTATTATCAACCTTGAATGTTAATTTAAATATCATTTTCCTTCACAGTATGAATTCAAACTGAAGAATATAAAGAAAAAGAAGGTCAACATTGTCGTATCCACTGATTTTGTCAAAGTGATTTTGCTCAAAAGGAGGAAGGTCAGTCCTTTATTTGAATTATATATTTTTGTCTTTTCACCTCTGTCACTTGTCAACCCATGTGTTTTTGTGTCGTAACAGAGAAAAGGGTGGTCATGGGACGAGAATACGATCTTGGTGACGCAGGATCCCATCTACAGGTAAGCCCTCCTGATGATATTAAATCAAAGCCAAATAACCAGGCAGCTTGTAACCAACTCGATGAAATATTGACGTTTGTCTTCCTTTTAACAGGATTTTCTATGTCTCACATGACGCCCAAGACTTGAAGATCTTCAGTTATATAGCGAGAGATGGCCAGAGCAACATTTTCCGCTGCAATGTGTTCAAGTCGAAGAGAAAAGTAGGTTTGATTCCGGCTAAACTGAAAATGCTTAAAGGTCCTATGACATGCTGCTTTTTGGATGCTTTTATATAGGACTCAGTGGTCCCCTAATACTGTATCTGAAGTCTCTTTCCTGAAATTCAGCCTTGGTGCAGAATTACAGCCACTAGAGCCAGTCCCACAATGAGCTTTCCTTAGGATGTGCCATTTCTGTGTCTGTAGCTTTAAATGCTATTGAGGAGGAGAGAGGCGGAGCAAGGTGGAGGGTGGGGGGGTGGCCTTGACCAACTGCCATGCTTCGCTCATTTGCAAGCCATGATGTCTCTCTCTTTCTCATGGGTGGGCCAAATTCTCTGGGCGGGCTAAGCAGAGAAAGGGGAGGTAACATTTCCCCTTATGACGTCACATAGGGAAAATTCCAGATCGTCCCATCTGAGCTTTCATTTTCTCAAAGGCAGAGCAGGATACCCAGGGCTCGGTTTACACCTATCACCATTTCTAGCCACTGGGGGACCATAGGCAGGCTGGGGGAACTCATATTAATGTTAAAAAACCTCATAAAGTGACATTTTCAAGCCGTGGGACCTTTGACAGACAATATATCTGGGGATATTACATATTTTTCTCATTGTCAACAAATCCAATGAAAATACCAAAGCCAACATGGAATTGATGCTACTTATAAGTATATATTAGCCTGATCTGATGTATCGTTTTCCTCTGTTCACTGCTGTTTTATGAAATTATACTTAAGATCCCATATTATGAGCATTTTATATAGCATGTCGACCTGCTTTATAAAAAAAAAACAAAAAAAAACAGGGAAATTGCCCTTTTTACAAAATGGTAACCTTTATAATATAATAAGTGAGCTTTAGATGTGCATCTTTTGGACAGGCTAGCTGTTACCACTGTTTCCATTCTTTGTGCTAAGCTAAGCTAACTGGCTGCTGGCAGTAGCTTTATTTTAACCATACAGACTTGAGAGTGATATCAATCTCATCATCTAACTCACGCCAAGAAATCATAATCATTGGCACTGAGAGCAACAGAACAGGCGGGGGGGAGGTTGCAAACTTAGTATTGAGAGACGGACGAACACATTGTTGGTTTTGGTATTATTATGGATTTGTTGAAAATTACAAAAAATCTCCAGATGTATCCTTTCAGGAACCACAGCAAGTCAATCATTGCATTTTGTTTTCCCCTGCATGCTCTGCACATAGCTTCTAATGATGATATTATGCCCGTTGCCTCGTGATGTATTATCCTGTTGGACCTCATATATGGGCAATTATTCTGAGCGTATGTGTGTTAAAATGCGTATGAATCTCCACATATCTGCATATCAAGCAGATACATTCTTTCCCTCCATGACAAAGACAGAGCATCAGTCAGGTTGATTTCCATCCCTTCACCATGGATACCAGACTGACAGTGACTTAGTGAAGCGGAATACTAATCATCCCGGTGGGAAGAAAGAAAAGAAGACAGGCTTTTTTACTCAGCTGCTTAAAGACATTTTCACCACTGCCGACTGAACACCCACCATAATGTCAGGGATAGGCAAAAAGTGGTGCCTAACTACCTCCCCAGGGCCGCGGAGCCTTATCTGGATGTTGCAGACCAAGCATGTGTGCTGAGTAGGAGGAGATGGACCGGCTGATAAAAGGAGATTTTAGTTATTTTCATCACGGCATGTTGCTGCCCAGCAGGGCTTAGATGTCAGCTCAGAGTACCAATAGAGCCTTGCTGTGTTTGGCCTGGGGAGGGCTGTTTGTTTAACTTGACAATTTCAAAACAAAATTCAATTTAAAATTGATGGAGCAAAATGTAATTTCATAAATCAATTCTCATCACTTTATTTTGCTGTTTCACTTGATTGATCTGCTTTCATTTTGGTGGGAAAATGTGGCTTCTGTGTAATTTAAAGTAAAGGTAAAGTCTCTCTGATTGTTGACCTGATGATGATGACATACCTGAGCCTCCTGCAGTAACAACAAACTTTATCTTCACTTTGCATTAAAAGTTACGTGACTCTGAAATAGAACAATCCATCACTACGACAGCAGAATGTATGCAGAGCATAGAACAAGTACAAGCAGCTGATGCTTTGTGCTCGTAATATCTTTGACTTTAATTTGGTATCTTTCTCCTGTTTCCCTCTGTCTTCAATTTCCACCTCCAATTCTGCCTATTCCCCATTTTTTTCTGCTGCTATTTTTCATTTTCTTTCTCTTTGCATGTGCACACTCACACACGTTCATCCATTCACTTTTCTTCCTGTGCAACTCTTCTGGCATTTCATTTTCTCCCCTACTGTACCCCTTCATTTGTGCGTCTTCCCTTACTGTGCTCCTGCTGCTGCTTCCCCCGCTCTCAACACCCCAACACCCACACTTTTTCGCTGTGTCCTCCCTTGCAGTCTCAGGCCATGAGGATCGTGCGGACAGTGGGTCAGGCATTCGATGTGTGTCACCAGCTGACCCTGCAGCAGAAAAGCGATGACCAGGAGGATGAGGAGGGGAAGGCAGAGGAATCAGAGGCAGTGCCAGGTGATTCACACCTACACACAAACACACACAAAAGTGCATCCACCAATCCCTTCTCCTTCTCCCTCCTGTCTTTGTCTCTCTCCATCCCATTCTCCTTCTGTCTCACACACAAAGTCAATCTTCTTTCTTTTCCTCACACAACAACACATAAACTCCCGGGCCTTCTCTTCTCTCCCTCTTGCTTTTTCTCTGTCACAAACAAAACACCTGAGCGCCTGCAGAAGCAAACACATCTCTCTGAGAAAAGATGTCATTATCCACTACTGACGATTTCTTTCAGCCACTTGCTCTGCTGCAGCTGCAGATGTGTTTTGGTAAGTCGGGCAAGCCATTGGTCCAAGACCTTGCTTGTGTGTGGGCTTCTGCCAGCTCTTCGCCTGCTGCTGCTGCTGCTGCTGCTGCTGCTGTCACTGCCTCTAGATATGTTGCAAACTATAAAGCTCAAAGTAAAAACTGCATGAAAGTCCCCCCCTTATATGTATATGCTCCCTCTGCAGCAAAGAAGAGGTTTGCATTGCCAGAGGAGACCGAGCTTGAAGCCACTACAGAGGACAGCATTGAGTGTGTCTCCTTATCAGACATGGAGAAGAGTAAAAAGGACGAGGCCCTCGGTAACAATGACAAGGTAGAGTACAGAAGTCCTTGATCATTTCGGTGTCGGTTACACAAAGCCCTGCTATTTTCTCACTCTGTTAGAAACACAGCTTTTTTTGTACCCTGCATAGATGAAGACAAGCCTGCAGTGTTTCCACTCAGCTAAAATATAGTGCTGCAACTAACACATTTTCATTACCAATTATCATTATCTATCTGCCCTTCATCAGTTGATCGTTTAGTCTAGAAAGTGGAGGAAGATAGTGAAAAATGCTCCTCGCAATTTCCCAAAACTCAACATAACTTTCTCAAATCACTTGTTTGTGTGACCAACAGTCCCAAAAGCCAAACTTCTAAATCTTCTATTTACTTCCATATAAGACTAATAAAACAGCAAATATTCATATTTGTGTTTAAAATGACTTAAATAGCATTACACCAATTTTACACATCAAGTTTAATTTACTCATTATGAGGAGTACTAGTCCGACTGTGAAAACAGTTGTATAATAATAATAATAATTGTGTAATGTCTTCTGTGACTCTGGAAAGAGAGCTCCAAAGTTTGAGAAAATAACCCTGATGAGGTCATAGTGATGTCATCAGGGTAGCAGAGAGGGTCTAATGAAAGATGCTTTCAAGTTGCATCATGGGAAATATAGGATCCAGAATTTTTTTTCAGAGTTTCACCCATACTAGGCACTAAAAGTCAGGATACTGTATCTGCTAAATCCCTGGAGTCTACCTTAAATTACTTATCGATTACATTTCTGTCAATCGACTCATCAATTCATTGACTAACTGTTTCAGCTCTGCTAAAATTCAATTCCTTAAGTAACTTTTAATGCCCATTAGTCCTGCTACTGAACTGCTTTCCCCCTTCCACACAGACATGACACAAACAACTTATTAGATCAATCTCTTTTCCCTGTTGCATTTACATAAATCCTTCTGGGAGGCTCACAGCTCACAGAGAGGGTCATGGGGAAAGTTTGGCCTCATAACAAGCTGTATGAAGTTCAGTAAACAAGCATATACAGCGAGCAACGGCATCTTTAAGGCTTATTTGTGAAGAAATGCTCCACATCTATATTGATGTGATCATATGGTATATTAATGAAAACATAGCAAGGCTTTCTGGCGTCGCTCTGTATCCTGAGATGTCAAACAAGCGACTATGCTCTCTGATATTTGTCAGCTCATTTTCCAACCAAGTCTCTGTGGCACTGTCAGCTTAATAGTGCTGTGCTGACGAGGAGCTAATTGGTTTGAATTAAATGGATTTTACATCTAATAATATGATTACCTGAAAACAAGGACATTAGCTTTATTATTTCATTATTTGATACAACTCTGCCACAATCAAACAGCAGTATTTCATATGTCCAGATCTTACATGCAATTTTCCCCTCTCCTGTGTGTAATCTGACGGTCAAGTGTCCTTCACAGTCGAGCATTATTGACAGGACAGTCTACCATATTGATCTCACATCTCAGATATAACACAGATAAGTAGTTTTTTTTCATGACTGCAAGCACTCTAACATAATGGTGTGAGTCATAATTCCTGTATGGACAGCTGCCCATCCGGTCAATCTGTAGGTTTATTTATAGATTCCGCTGGATCAATCCCCATTAAAACACCATCTCCACAACTAGATTAAATGCTATTTTAGACCAGAAATGTCTTTGACATGATTAAAGTAAAATCTACAGTATAACTGATTAGTCATGCTTGTGTTGTGGATTAAACAAAGTGTCCACCTCTTTAAATTAAATGTAACTCTCAACCATTAGAACTCAATTTCAGCTTCGGATATAATCGATATCTTTGTGTTAGCAATGGCTCAAAGTTCCCCTTAGCGCTTCGAAGCGCTTAGCATCTTTCAGCTCATTGTTTTGGTTTTATGGACCCCATTTTTGCTGTTTTGGATATTACAACACAGGACAGACTGCACAGATTTGACACATCGCGTAGTGCGCACACACACACACACACACACACACACACACACACACACACACACACACACTAAACGCTACATTGCCTAGCAATGTTGAAAGAGTTTGAACTATCACACACCGCGTTTGTTGTACTCACCCGTCTGAAGGGGAGTCTTGCATTGTCTTGCACTGCAAAGTCTACTAGTTACTAGTAATATAGTATTTAAAAGTACAAGCAGCCTACCCAAAAACAAAACTGCTTTGTTAAAGTAACGAGAGTAAATGCAATCTGTTACTTCCACCCCTGAGTGTCAGCCCCTCAAAATCAAAGACCAAGTTTTTCTTTCTACACGCACCTCACAGTCCACCTGTTATTCAAGTGGAAATCTATCACAGAACCAGGCAGCAATATAAAATACTCCATCAACAGCAGCCTTAATAGAGAAACCACAGCGTCTTAATTGATCTTCCTTTGGTGTGAAATACAACTCCCTCTTTATTCATGTTTTATTAATGTATGCATTACATACAGCACAAAGAATACCATTTGTTGCGCTGTTGCAGGTTATTTTTGGAAGATGTTTGAAATCAAATCCGGAACTGAAGTTGCATTAACACTGTGTAGTGTTTTAAGTATTTTATTAGCTAAAATCAATGTCTTCATTCATAAAAATGTCCTCATTGGTGTAAAAGTACCTCTGCCAATGATCTGACTTATCCTCGTAAGCGAATCATTTCTTATCTGTATTTACATTGGACAGGCAAGTCCAAGGAGGCTTCCATGTCGTTCCACCATTTTGAAAAACTATAATCACTGAGAGGGACATAAAGCACTAGCCTACTGTCTAGCTAATCCACAAAACGTTTGCGTTCAGAGCCAGCTTCACATGACTGAAAACGGCTGAAACGGAGAAGGAGATCAGTGAGAGGTGCTCGAAAGCCTGCACTGCACTTTAGTTCATAATGGAGGATCATACTTATGCCGAGCCACAGGAGAAGGAATCCTTGTCGCCAAAAAAGCGAATATTGGAAGACATGTTGTCATAGCTTCTTGGTACATAACAGCTACCATAGTTGCAACACGCATTTGAAAAAGCGTGCAATGCGAGGCGCTAGAGAGCACCATTGGTTTGAATGCAAAATACAATTTCACTGCTAGATGGGAGAAATTCCTACACAGTGTACCTTTAAATGGTGGAACTAGGCATCACAAAATGTCCTCGGGAGGCCTTGAACATCAAGCAGCAATGATGATATCTAGTGGTGGTCCATCTGTGGCTTTTTTCCATCAGAATGAAAGGCAACAGTCGTGCTGCTGTCGGTGCAGCGTATCTTCTCTGTCTCTCCCCAAGGAGCTCATACTGGCAGAAAGAGACTGGCAGTTTTTAAACCACTTCTTTAGATGTGTTACTACTCACACGCTTTCATATGATGTTTTACTTTCCACTGTTACTCCATTATTTAGGATTATTGGTTTTCCTACCCTATACTTAACTTTTTTTCCCCCATCTCCTTTACAGCCCATCCATAGGGCTGTGATGTATTATATTTTGTTAACTTTATTTAAAGTGGTAATATGCATGAGGTTTTCCACTGCACGGTTCAAGGATGACGAAGCAGTCAGTCAGTCTTTTTTCCATGTATTTCTCACAATGAGTTCAATTTCTGTGGGTGGTGCTTATGTTTCTATGTGTTAATGGTGGCTGTGATCACTCCAGTAAAAAAGACTGAGCAAAAAAGACATTTCAAGGAATGAAAACATCACAGGTACTTTTCATTAACTTATTAATGTCGTTAGAAGTAGTAGAGCCCAATTTACTGTCATCTCTGTTGTAGGTGTCTGATTACCCATCTCTCCTGCTGGGCTCCCCGATCCTTGGAGCCTCTGTGTCGGGTCAGTCGGCAAAAGAGGCTCCCTGCTCTACAGAGCACCAGGTCCAGCTCCTCCAGAAACAACTGCAGCAGCAGGAACAGCAAGCACTGGCAGCTTCAGAGCAGGTACTGATGGCAGTTCTTTTTTCCTGTGGAACCACATCTATGACATATATTTCTTTCTCTTTTTTTGTTCCTGATGAAACTCCTAATGGCAGCTTTGGTCCATATATTGTTTACAGTTTAATGAATTTATTCAAGTGCAAAGCCTTTTATCAAAATAAAAAAATTAAGACTACAACATAAGTTCTAAATATATCTGTATAGAACATAATATACACATAAGATAGATCAACAAGACTAAAGGGGCTTTCAGACGAGCCTTAAGCGGCTGCCGCCTGGCAATGTTGTTTATTGCCCTGGCTAAAAACATATTACATATACATAAACATACAAACATACATAAACATATTACAAGACTAAATTTGAAATTGATTGAATTTTTAGAACATGTTAGTTTGAGGTATTACCGTAAAATGCATATCAAAATACCTTAATTAAGATTATTGGAAAACGTTGTGATGCTTGACACAAAATGTTCAAGCACATAATAGAGCAATGCGCTATTTCCATTTTCAATCAGTGGTGTGTTAAATAGGACATGGCGAGGCATTTCGGGTTATTAAATGCTCACCTCTTTAATTCCTTTAAACCACTACATACACTTTTGAAAAGTTTCACATCAAATTAAATATGCATGAGCCGTGGTTTTAAGGCCTTTAAAGACTTGAAGCTTTTTAGAGTTTGCAGCTGGCATTGGCCAATCTCATTAACAGGGATTTGATTCATAAAGTTAATTCATAGTGTTGATGTGTGTTGGTTTCAGCCTGTCTCTTCTAATATGGTATCTGGAGTAACAAAAATATATAAGTCATTAATGTCTAAAAGTGAAACTTTTGACCAAGCACACTCCAAACTTAGGAGCCACTGTGGAATTGCCTATCAATACCAGAATTGTGTGTGTATCCTTTGTGTGTGTGTGTGTGTGTGTGTGTGTGTGTGTGTGTGTGTGTGTGTGTGTGTGTGTGTGTGTGTGTGTGTGTGTGTGTGTGTGTGTGTCCAGGTCCATGTACTTCAGGAGCAGCTGTCGGTGGAGGTGTGTGCTCGGACTGAAACCCAGGCCAGAGTGCAGAGGCTGCTGCAGCAGAACACCGACCTGCTGCAACACATTTCCCTGCTGGTCAAACAGATCCAGGAACTGGAGCTCAAATCTGCTGGCCACTTAACATCTAGTAAGTGGAAGTCTGCAGTTATAGCTTTTTTTCCTCCCATTTACATTATATATTTTATTTTGTTTGGTTGCCTCAAATCTTCCTCTATTTCAATGTGTTCTTCTCTATGAATTTATGTCATAAAGTCATCCTTTTTCTACCTTCCTCTCTTTTCCCTTCATCACTTTCTTTGCGTGTCGCTTTCCTGTCGTTATGGCTCCTTTTCTCATCCACTTCTGGCATGCAATTAATTATGCCATGGCAGCCCTCTCAGAGGATTCAGTACTGCTCTCCGCTCTCCCCTCCCTGCCTTTAGCCAGTGGCAATATGCTACTGTATAGTCATGAATTATCAAATCTTGTCAGCACAGACATCATCCCTCTCCCTATAATCTCCTCGGCTTTGCTCAAACCTCTCTTCTCATGTCTTGTATCTCTGTTTACATGTGATAACCACCAATTTTCTCCATGCTTTGTTTCATCTTACACATCCTTCTTTTGATATCTTTTTTTTGATATTCTTTATATTCTTTAGTGGGATCCCAGGACAGTCTTCTAGAAATCACTTTCCGCGCCAAGCCCCCCAGCTCTTTTTCATCTATGGGTCCCTTTGCAGCTCAATCCCAGGTCCAGATTAGTGACAGTGCCTGGGTCTCCGCCCGCCCCGGGCCCTGCTCTCCAGGCACCGACACCAGCCATCTTGGGCTCAGCGGCAGTGGAGTTCGTCTTGAGTGCTTCCGCTTCACCTCCCGAGGGCCGGACAGCCAGGAGCAGGGCCAGGACGCAGGGGAGACTCCCAGCGACGGAGCCCCGGATGAAAGCTCGCTGCTGGGGGAGCAGGTCCTGGGAGCCCTGGAGCTGCTGCGGTTTAGGGAGTCAGGGATCGGGTCGGAGTACGAATCAAACACAGATGAGAGCGATGACCGGGACAGCTGGGGGCAGGGGGAGGGAGTGGGGGCTGACGGTGCCACTCGACTCTTAAACGTGCTGAACGCAGAGAGTCTGCCGGACTGCTTAGGGGATGAGATGGCTGTGTAGTGGTGCTCTTAAAGCTGCTCAAGGCAACATTGCACGTATACACCACCCCAATGAGAAACAGCTGAAATTCAGAATCTGAAGGACTTCATAACAATATAATATATCAGTAAACTGCATCGTCGACAGAGTGCTCACGCACCACTGTTCTGTTTTGGTTTGCTACTTCCTGTGCACTGACAAAATGTCCCAATTGTATGAGTGGTGCAAGATTTATTAATAGAAACAGAGATGCAGAAAGTATAATTAATTGATGGATTTGTTCTGTTTAATTCAACTCCATTCCAGCTCCAAAACAAGGTGCAACAGGTGTGTTTATAGTTTGGAATTTGGCGCAGTGCAGACTTATTCAAACCTTGGACTGTCAGATAGTATAAACACTGTTGTGTTTCAGGCTCCATCTCTGCTGTCTGTTAGTATGTGTGTGTGTTACGTACTGTGTGTGTGTGTGTGTGTCAGTTTGATGGTTTCTGTACCTTACATCCTTTTGGTTCCCTGATTCTCTGGGCTTGTTACACTGTGGTTGTGTCTGTGTTCATGGAGTTATGACACATCCGGCGTGGACGTGGTCATTTTCTTTGCTGTTTCCCAGTGAAGATCTGTGAAGAAAAGACCCCTTTGCCAAGTCTGTCTGAATATCCTAACGCATTTTTTGGAGTGTGAAAATTAAAACCTTACTGTGCTTGCTATGACACAAATCTGTAATTACACATGGGTTTAAAAAATGAGCATGTATCTCTCATGGTCTGATTTATTTCACAGTTTTCTATTCATACTAATCTTCATCCTGTTTTATATTATTGAAGAAGACTTTCTGATTAGGTGATGCTGTGTCTCAACAACCTTGTCTCTAATGTTTAAAAATGCAACCACAAAGTACTGTGAGTATTATTTGTTAATGCTGTACTGCAGTAACCATAAACTGCTGCGTCACTGTTCCACCATTCAGATGAATTCCTTGGAAAGTCCTGAACTATCATAAATAAAGTTACTAGTACAGCACTCCAATTTAATATTTGTATTGCCACACAACGGACGTTTCGGGCAACGCCCTTCCTCAGCGTGTGCATGCAATTACAAAAACCTGAAAACCAAAGACCAAAGTCTTGAACTTCTAATTCAGATAAGGATGGAGGCGTATAAGACTCCTGGACACGTTCATATTCTTCTGGCTAACTGTCGCACCAGCTCCACCTCGCTGACTGTGAGCCAGATCTCTGAATCACTGAATTGGGGACGTGTCTTTGAGCTCTTTCCAAAACCGATTAATCTCTTCCTGGCCCCCTCTCTCTCCCTCACACCTTCCTCCCCTCTTTTCCCTGAAGCTTGTTACCTCTTCCCCACTATCCAGTGCTCACAATCTATCTGCTGTATCCAGATTTCTCTGTCATTTCTATCCAAGGTTACGTCTGTTCACGTGAAGTGTACTAAACATTATATACTAAACAAATTGCACCTAAATCGATCTTTCTCCTTGTGGAATTGCATGCCCTTTCTCAAATGCCATCTGGTGTCATGGTAAATGTTCAGTGTATTTAGTATAAGTTACTAATTGCTGAAATACATCCATGGGTGAAATAACCAGAAATATGTCTCTGACATAATGATAAGCAGCAGCAGTTTGTGGGCTGACCTTTTCAAAATGTTTTTCTCATTAGTATTTGTAACTGGTTGAGAAAATGGGATGCGGGAGGTCTTTTATGAGGAAGATGTCTCTCTCTTATTATTAGAGATCCACCAGCTGTGGTCATTAAACAGGGTCATCTTCCATTAAGCTCACTGCGTGTACGGACAGCCGCAGCTTGATGTAACGCTGCAGATAAGCTGGAAAATATGAAGAATATCAGCCATTACCTGCCCACATCCAGCCACAACACCCTGCAGCTCTGCTATTGCAGCTGCAGCACACACAGAAAGTGGGCGGCCTCCAGGACACAGCCTCTACTTTGGTTTGTTGATTAATAATGAAAAATGGTCTGTAGTGTCATTCTGCTCGCCCCTTCTTGTGTTCTGTAGGTAAAATGAATTCAATAAAACATTGTTTCGCAGTGTAAAGTTTATTCCTAGGTTTGGTCTTTTTAGCCTGGTCTATATCCACAACGTTCCACTTCCAGGATTGTTCAGGTGCTGCCGGAAATTCCACTGGATGTCCGTTACCTTCCGCTTTCTTTATGCTGGCATTTTAAACTCTGGTCGATTTATGATGACTATGGTTAACTGCTCCTCAGATCTCTGCAGGGTAACTCCAGACAGCTAGCTAGACTATCGGTCCAATCAACCAAGAGTTTTCTGTTGCACGACTAAAACAACCTTTAAACGTGCACATGTTCCACCCATCAAGTTCCTTCCCGAGGCTATTTTGCAGAGGTGCCGTTGCTCCGTGTGGAGCTTAGAGCCGCCCAAGACGATTGTGATTGGTTTAAATAAATGCCAATAAACCAGAGCATGTTTTTCTCCCATTCCGGAATGCTGTGTGGACTAGCCAGACCCTCCTCCGCAGCGCTGTGAAGGAAGGTCTGGCAATGCGAGAATATTTTAGCCAGACTAGCACTGTGGCTCTAGGGATGGCAGCGTCAGTCAGCGTCGGTCCACCGCTCCAGTCCAGACTGATATATCTTAACTACTGTAGAATGGTGTGTCATAAAATGTTCACTAATATAGTAAAATATCAAAATATATCAAATAAATTGGCACAAAAGTTGTACGGCCATTCATGGTTCCCAGACGATGAATGGGACGATGTGATCCCCATCTTTCCTAACATTTTTATAAATAACGCTCATTTGCTTTGTTGCAGAGAGTCAGATGAGAATATCAATACCACTCTCATGTCTTTACTGTAAATATGTAGTTATTGGCCAGTTATCTTAGATTAGCATACAAACTAGAAACAGGAAAACAGCAGGACTAGCTCTGTCTGGAGGCAACAAAATCTGCATACTACTGTAATACCACTCTTGTACATTAAATATTAGATTAGATTCAACTTTATTGTCATTGTGCAGTGTACAAGTACAAAGATAGCGAAATGCAGTTTGCATCCAACCAGAAGTGCAAAAAAGCAGCAAAGTGCAATGCGATATAGAAGTATATATAGGTGGTGCATAGGCAGGACAAGAAATATATTGCAGTGTTATAAGAGCAGAATAAATATGGCTATGTAATATGAGCAGTGTATGAACAACATGTACAGATATGTGCAATGTAGTAGCAGTGACATTATACTAGTAGTAAGAATAATATAGATATAGATATATGCAGTGTATTAACAGAATATATAATAAGAGAAACAGAATAAATATGGATATACTGAAGATATAAATATGAAGCTGCCTGCTGTAGCAGGTTAGCTTAGCTTAGCACAAAGACTAGAAACACGAGCATGAGCTATTTTACAAGATGTCAATTACATCTGTATAATCATTAAAGATATTTATTGATTAGCAGTTAGCAGTCAGGGATCATCAGATGTGGCCTACTGAAAACCCTTTGAAGTTTTATTGTTTCAAGATAAATAAGTGTGTTAAAAAAAGAATGTGTGGCTTTGAATATAGTCTACAATAGTAATGAAAGTCTCTTTTTTTTGCCATTACATTTACATCGCTCTTTGTTTTGCCATAGGTTTTCACTCATAACATCCTGAAGAAATATTGTCACTTGTTGCTATAGCAGCAGTTTTAAATGACTGTGAGTAGAAAATAAAACTTTTTCAGTGTCAGTGCCAGTTTAGGGTACTTCAATAATGGGAAATTAATTAATGATGAACTGTTCGTATTGTAAGTAATTGTAAATAGAAAAAGTTAGGAGACATCTGTGCATAATTTACATAGCTACTGTGTGCTTTTCTATGCTACTACACCATTAAAAACAAGCATCTGCCTCCTTTCTGCTTTAGCTGCTGTGTCAGTTTTACTTTTAATCCCAGCTGTGACTCATCTTGTTTGTATGCAGTGATAGTTTTTTTTTCTGAAACATGTCTCCCTCTCTAATTAGCAGGTTCTCCTCTGCAGAAAAATGAACTTCAGTTTGTTTTTGTCAGTAGCTCTATGTGGAATCTGCCAGATACTGCTGCTCTCAGCTGCCTCTGCGGGCCATAATTGAAACCATTTGTGGATCAGGTGGAATTCTGGGATTTTGGCCTCACCTCAAAATCCCAAAGCTTGTTATTTTCTCTGTCTTTCCTCCGACCAGAAAGACTGTTACATCAGCCTTCGTTCCCCCCCCCCTCTCTCTCTCTCTCTCTCTCTCTCTCTCTCTCTCTCTCTCTCTCTCTCTCTCTTTTCCATTCCCAGTCCTTCAGAGGAAGAAGAGGTCAGCAACTCACAGTGCTGAATGCATCAAGTCACAGTAGATGTGGAATATTCCCACAGACAGATGGTTTCATAATAACGAGAGAAGAACTTGCAAAAGTAAGTCAAATCCATATTTCTTCTCATATGTTGCTATTACTGTAACCCCAGTGTCCACGTTGACTTTGAAGGAAGTTTACGTCAGTTCAGCTCAGTATAGAGAGTGACATCATACAGGAAAATGCATTTTACAGGTTTAAGAAAAATATTAAGGTGAAGAAAGGTGCAGTATTTGTGCTTTATTTGCATTTTATTTGTATTGTTTTAAATGGTACCTCAAAATTAGACTGGAAAAAATGATTCCAATAGAATGTTAGTCAGCGATCATCATGTCAGCTCTCCAGAAATGGAAACTCTGCTGAAAAATGCATTACAGACATGGGTTTTCCCTCATAACGCAATATGCTACAGTAAAACTACATTCTATACACATAACACTGACACAGAACGACATTGTCCCCACCAAATCTCTGGTGAACTCACCACGTGAAAGACTGTAAGTGCAGTTTGTGAACAGTGGTCTAACTTGTAGTATAGTATACCAGAGTGTGTTAGAGTCATAAGTCACTGAGACCTCCACAGGACTTTTACAAGGTAAATAAAATGCTGGTACTGTGGTGGGAGAGAGCAAGACTCTGAGCTACAAGGAGGACTGTGTGTACATTTACCACTGTAGGTTTTGGGGCTGTTCAGTTCTATATAACTATTTGTAACATCTGAAAAATGTAGCACTTGAAATGTAACACTTATATTATTTAAATGCTTTATCTTTTATACCTTTTATATTTCTTTTTTCTAATTATTTCTTAACTCTTATAATGTAATTCTTATTATTTACTGCACCGTAGTCTTTTAGCGCAGCTTTAAGAGTATGCCACCCTGCATTCCTGCACACATATTGTTTGTGTATGTGGCAAAGAAAACCTTTGAATCCTTCAAATCATCTAAATCCTGTGCTTTATAATTTAAATATAAAGCACAGGATTTGCTGTGGAGACTTTGTTGACATGATATATGAAAACCTAAATAATAGTTGTCGTTGGATGTTTTTGGCTTACAGTAAATTGTACTCCTAATCTCATGCCCTGATCTACAACCTTTTAGGTGTGTGGCTCCTTGAAAAGAGAAGGTCATGAAGGTTCAACAGATCTCACACTATGTTGTCTTTATCCTGCTGGCTGCTGCTGTACGATCTCAAGTCAACCCAGGTACAGTAGACATTGGTATTTTACATCCATGTGATTCTTTCTCGAAACAGATATGGGTTCAATATCTCTCTCAAGGACACTTTGGTAGGACGTGTTGGTTGTTGCAGGAATCACACATCAACGTTTTACTGTAAATGTAAATGCATGTGCCAGTCAGAGAATCAATAATATGAGTTTACTGTTATTTGACGTAGGTTAAGTTTTTATATTAAGTATGAGCCGGTCAATGTGTTTTTTTTTTTTTTTTTATTGTTTTTTTATTGGTCTCGAACAATAAACATACTGTTAAAGATGAAAAAATTAGATGAAAACACACACAAAAATAATCAAATACCAATCAATCCGATTCCATCAGAAAAGAAAAGAAAAAAGGATGAGTTCATAAAGGAATGGATATGTCATGTATAAGCTCAAAATAACCTCCTCATATTCCTGAGGGATACGCATGTTGACAAGATGGAGAAGGAAAGCAGTTTTAGGTGGGTGGGCTTAATGCAAGAATGTATCCTTAGTGTGTGTGTGTGTGTGTGTGTGTGTGTGTGTGTGTGTGTGTGTGTGTGTGTGTGTGTGTGGGTGGGTGTGGGTGCATGTGTGCATGAGTGAGTGCATGCGGGTGTACGTGCGTCCGTGTGTGTACGTGGTTTACCTAATGGTCAGACAGCAAATAGCCCCAGAACAGGCAGACCTTTCACAAGCAGGGGGCATTCTTGGAAAAAAAAAATTTGAAATTTGTAGGCGTAGTTGTAGGTAACATACACACACACACACAAATGCTCTCATTTGACTTTCCCACTTAGAATATTTTCATAGTAAAAGGCTTATTTGTTCTGCTGCTCTCTCAAAGTACATGTCAGGCATTCGGTGTGGGAAGGTGAATAAAACACAGGCGTCCCTTAATTGCCAGGTAGAGATGGTAAGAATAAACAGTGACACTCTGGTAGATGCAGTGAGCAGATGTACAGTGTGGTCACTGAATCATATTAACACTCTAATGAAGCATCTATTTCTGCCAAACTTATTGTATTACATACGAGTTAATGCCCAGCAGAAGCCAGGGCTTTAAAGGTCAAAAATGTCTCTCACGTGGCTCTGGTATAGATTATGAAAAATTGTAAAAAAAAAAAAAAAAAAAAAAAAAAAAAAAATGGAGAGCAGGCAGCTCAGAGGCCACTCCCATCTCATTTTGCTCAGACTAGCACCTACACAGTGATGCCTCTGTTTGGCTTTAGAGGCCTTGCAGGGCTGCAGGAAGAGGACTGGGGGGGAGGGATGAGACCTGACCACTTAGTTTACCCTCAACTCCTCACATCCTGCAAAAAAAAACACAAAAAGGATTTTTTTTCAAAACTCACGGCATGTGAAAGAATACAAGTCTCATACTCACATACACAATTCTTTATGTGAGCAACATGTGTATCAGTGATGCTTCATGTGTTTATAGAAATCTGTCGATATCCTCTCGGTATGACCGGTGGGCAGATTCAGGACGAGGACATCTCTGCCTCCAGTCAGTGGTCTGAGTCAACAGCTGCAAGATTTGGCAGGCATGTTTGATGATACATTTCTTTTCTCATATCTTTATTCAGTTTCATTTGCATATTTAAATCTGTCATTAGTAAGTTAGAGAGCCTGCAGGGTGTTTACTTAAATGTAATTCCAATGTAAGCAATATAGTCTTTCCTAGTCCTTCTTTAGTGATCATCCGTAAAGTTTTGTTTCTTTTTAAGTGAACATTTTTCTTCTATTTAACCCAAATTTACCACTTCTTTGGTTTCAAAAGACTGCCTTAGAATTGGTGTTGCAAACAGCATTATGTGAAAGTTGATTAAACAATCTTACCCCAGGGTCCATTGAGTAGCTGTTCTGGAGCTTTTGATCAAATCATGTGATTTTCATCAGCAGATGGATTGTGCTCCAGCTTGGTATCACCAAATGGCATATGATATGAATATAAACAAGTTCATTTTAAGTCATTTTGTGTGTTATCACTACGCATTCATTGCTTCTTGCATGTCATTTCACAACATTTAGTCTCTGCTGACATATACTGTATTGTGACATAGTGTAAAGAGGGAGAAACTCCATGCAGGGATGGGTCAAACAAACCGAGGTGTGATACCAAAAGTCAAAGTTGATTTATTTACGTTGACTATTTAACTTACATACTGTACATTTACTTTTGTTTTAATTAAATTGAAAACTGACTAGTTGAGAATGAGAACGGGGTGTTAAATGACACACAAAAAGCTTAAAATGCATAGACCCTAAAAAGGGGCTTGGTATACAGTGTATATATATATATACCAAGCCCCTTTATATATATATATATATATATATATATATATATATATATATACGCCTTCCCATGAGATCATATTGCCAGAACAGCTACTAAATGGACCTTAAGGTGAGATTGTTTGGTCAACTGCTGTTTCCAAGGTCAGGAATTAAATTTGAAGCTCAGTATATGTGAAAGTTTCATGAACTGGCTCCATGTTGAATAATTATAGTGCTGTTTTACCAGCTGTTATCCAGCAGCAATATAGAGTAGTGAAAGATGTTCTCATGCAAATGTGAATTATGCATAATTTCTTCCTCTATTCATGATTCAACATCTTTCCCCTTTTATCTATCTCTATCTTTTAATCATCATGCTCCTCTCGTGCTTACCTGAACTCTTTTCCCTTCCCTTCTCCTCCCGTCTCCTCTCTTATTTCTTCCTCCTTTTCAGACTTGACTTAGACAACGGAGACGGTGACGGGGCCTGGTGTCCTGACATCATGTCAGAGCCGGATGGCCTCAAAGAGTATCTCCAGGTGGACCTGCGTTCACTGCACTTCATCACGCTGGTGGGCACCCAAGGTCGCCACGCCGACGGCATGGGTAATGAGTTTGCCCAGCGATACAGGATTATGTACAGCCGCGATGGCAGCGACTGGGTGGGCTGGCATGATAGGAAGGGAAGGCAGGTGAGCATGTCTAGATATTACTGTCTGTCATTGTTTCAAATTCCAGACGTGCATGTATTATTCAATGATGGTGGACATGTTATCAGGACATCTTAATTGCATCAGGTGCAGCTGAAGGCTGGAGCAAAAACTGCCATGACAGGAGGGCCTATAGAGACTTTGCACATTACAGTATTTACAGTTTTTAAACAGGTGGCTTCTTTATCTATGTGAATTAAATTAGATGAGGGGACAAAAACACAGAGAGTGGTGTTAATAAGTTATAGCGGTTTAACCTAACATTATGACATTAATTCATAATACTTTACTTATCACAATAATTGTAACAAGGTGTTCAAATGTGACTAAGTATATGTACTCAAGTACTGTACTTGACTTAAAATTTTAGGTACTTTAATAAGTATTTACATTTTCTGTGACTTTCACTGGACTTTTTACTACTGTTTATTTTTATTACATTTAAGAGGGAAATATTATACTTTTTACACCTCTAGATTTATTTAACAGTGTTTCTTACTAGTTTGACATATAAGACATATGCTGAGTTTATCAAATTTGATGCAATGTAATAGCAGTGTGTCCTCTATGTTGATTTGACCGCGGCCCCCCACGGCAACATTTCTGCCCCCCACAGTATCAGATTGTTAGAGTGCATGTCGGAGAATAGCACGGTCACTCGGCAGAAAGGGGTATGGGGGGGAAACACTGTAATAAATTACAACAGATTACAATATAAGAAATAGTTCAAATTAGCCCCAGTTACAAAAATACTATACAAAAACAAAACAAGCAAAACAACATAATAAATAGGCTATTTGTACAACACTCACAGGAGCAATTTTACTGAAATATGACAAGATAACACTTGAAGTAGCCTAAACTTTGCTAATAATGTTTAAGATGTTTTACTCAAGTGACACTTTCAGTGCAGGACTTTTACTTGTAATTGAGTATTTTTTATATCACTGTATTGCTACTTTTACTAAAGTAAAGGATCTGATCTGAAAACTTCCTCCACCACTGGTGAGAGATGACAAGAAGATAACATCTTCTTTGCAGCAGACAGAAGCAGAATTTATGGGAAATTAAGAAACAGCTGAACTAGCAACAGCGCTGGCATGAGATAAAGGGAATCAATTTCTTTACAGATTTGTCAAGGTTTTACATTTGATTTGACGACCACACATATATGCTGACAGGTTTCACTCAGTCAGTCTTATTCCTGTCATTTGCGTCTCCTCTGCCAGGTCATTGAAGGGAACAGGAATGCGTATGATGTGGTGCTAAAGGATCTGGAGCCTCCCATTATAGCTCGTTTTGTCCGTTTTATGCCTGTGACAGACCACTCCATGATCGTGTGTATGAGAGTGGAGCTCTACGGCTGTGAATGGCTGGGTTAGTCATTGCTTTTCATTATACAGAGTGCAACATCTTTACCTGGTTGCCTTAGCAACACCTAGTTTATCTTTTTTAATAACCAAAAGTCCATATTCTTACCAGTTTCCGTATTTTCATAATATCTTATAAGCATGCGGTGAGTAAATCTCTGACCTTTGACCTGCCTCCTGTAGATGGCCTGATGTCTTATAGCATTCCAGATGGGCACCAAATGATCTACAGAGGCCTGGATGTCTACTTTAATGACTCTGTGTATGATGGAGCATCAGCTGATAGGTCTGGATTTTACTGCCACAATTAGGGCTTATTTTGATCATTATTATTATTTTGCTCACCCCGTGTGAGTGCAGTTAATAAAACTGATTTAAGATGTCATGAATTTTAAAAATCTCTGCACTCCTCGATGAATAGAAATGTAAACGCTTGTGGGTCAGTGTAACGCTTATCAGTTAAATTTTCTAAGCACAAACGGACATTTGGAAAAACAGAAAAATGGGTTCAAATATCCATTTTTTTCCACCTTGACAAATAAAACAATTGGATCTTTAACCTGTTTTTCCAATTTTCAGTATTTTATTCAGAGGATCAGAAATTGAGAAAATTACAAAATTGCATCTGAGCTCCAGTTATTCAATACTGCAATGGTATTCTCTTCCTCTACTTTGCGGAATATGCAGGTCATTAACTGCATATGGACCAAAAAACAAACCAACTGATAGACTTTGGGGTCAGAGGTGCTTGCAACTGATGGTTTCGAGTGGGGGGCGGGGCGTAGCTAGGGACGAGGGAGAGAATACCATTGCAGTATGAATAATTGGAGCCCAGACACAATTTCGTAATTTTCTAAATTTCTGATCCTCTGAATAAAAACAGAAAAAAAAAAAAAAAAAAAAAAACAGTTTAAAGATCCAGTTTTTTAATTTGTCAAGGCGGGAAAAAATTAAAAATTGGAATCTATTTTTCTGTTTTTCCAAATGTCCATTTGTGCTTAGAAAATTGAACTGATAAGCGTTACACTGACCCTTGTGTTTTCTTTCTTCATTTCTTCCATTCATCCCTCCACTAGACTGACAAAGGGCCTCGGTCAGCTGACGGATGGCACCTGGGGTCTGGATGATTTTCTCCACAGCCACATATACGCCATGTGGCCAGGGTACGACTACGTGGGCTGGAACAACAAGAGCCTCCCCAAAGGTTACGTGGAGATGATTTTTGAGTTTGATCACGTCCGAAACTTCACATCCATGAAGGTAAGGAATCAGGAAGCAGGGGAGAACTTCACTGAACAGCTTAATCGTGGAAAAGTGGAATATATTGTTTATGTTGCTGAGCCAAGCACCCATCTTCTGTAAAAAATGTAGGCTACAAAAGGATGCAAAATAGCTTTGCAGTGTGAAAATTACATTCTCTGTATAATTAGCCCCTTTTGTCATGGCTACATGCAGTGGCTAGAGATCATAGATAATGTTCTTCAGCTACAGCACAGCAAGACAGATTAGTCATCAGTTCACCTGCACCTGCATCATCTTCCCCTTTGATTATGACTGTTTGGAGCATCTGCACCCATTTAGTCATCATGGTCATAGGTAGAGACAAATATACATATTTTTTGTGGATATTAACAGGATAATTGACTATTTGCGAGATACAGTTTTTAGTACTTTGATCATGCTTGCATTTAGTTACATATCCCACCTCCACAGGTTCACTGTAATAACATGTTTAGCCGAGGGGTGAGGATGTTCAGACAGGCCACCTGTTACTTCCGGTCAGGATCAGACTGGGAGGCTGACCCGGTGACATTCAGGCCCACTGTCGACCGCACGAGCCAAAGCGCCCGTTTTGTCACTGTGTCCCTCGGGGACCGCACAGCCAGCGCCATCAAATGCCGTTTCCACTTCAGTGATGTTTGGATGCTGTTCAGTGAGGTGGCCTTCCAGTCAGGTAAGTCAGTGTCAGTGTTGAATGGGTGTCCCATTTAAAGGGGCTTTTGTCGACTACAATGTAAATGTTTAGTTTAGTTTTAGTTTATTATAAGGATCCCCATTAGCTGACGCCTAGACGACCAGCTAGTCTTCCTGGGTTCCAAAATAACATTTAATCAGACAATATTTAAACATTTCATGACACATACAGGAAAATAAAATAAACAACAATAACAGAATAACAAAAAACAACCCCAAAAATTATATTACAGTATGTTGACTCCTTAACTGGCAGCGTGTTTACTGCACCAAAGCTGCGTCCTGTTTGATCTAATATCCTTCAGCTTTGTCTTTTTCTTTTTCTTTCTGTCAAAGGCTCAGCCGTGTACAACACATCTCCGACTGCTACCAAACACCCCACAAACACACCGCCAGGTCAGATAAACCCTTTATGGTTCTTTTTTCTTTAAGTAGTGGTTGTTATTTTAGTGACATGGCCGTCGGGCAGTGGAGAAAAATGCTGGCAGGAGGGAGGCTGCTGGGAAGTGATGTGGTGCTAAACAAAACACAGGCCGAGCATAATCTTCAGCCAACCACAAATATAATGAAGAACGATGGTTTAACTAAAATGTTTCCTGCTTAAACAGTGCCCCCTGCTGATAGCATCAGAAATGACTAATCATTCAAATAAATGTCACTTGTTACTGTAGTTGTAATGGAACATGAAGGGAATTATGCAGTGAGAATATAAATATTATGGGATTAAATCAAATCCACCTCAACTCACAGCTCTCATCTGGCTAGGAGATGATCCTACTCATAAATTGGATGACAGCAATACCAGGATCCTGATTGGCTGCTTGGTGGCTATCATCGCCATCTTATTGGCTATCATAGTCATCACCCTGTGGCGGCAGGTCTGGCAAAAGATGCTTGAGAAGGTGAGAAGAGAGTATTTTTTTTCAATCCATTTGTATGAGACAAAACAGATCAGTTTGTTTATTATAGTTTTTATAAAACAGCTTCAGGAGCTGAAATGAACTGCCAAAAAAAATAGGTTATGATATGGAGAAAAAACACGAAGGCTTGGACATATAACTCTGTAGGACATAAGCCTATGTGCTTTTTTCATGTGCACAGTGAATTGTTGTTATTTTGTTTTGTGTGATCTGTAGGTGCAGCTGTTATTTTTTTGTCTGTGTATATAGCTTGCTTTATGTTCACCTGGGAGTTTGCCTGATGAAGACTCTATTTCTTCTGTACATTTATTTTTATCCATTGATTTTTTATTATTTCTTTCCCTTTTGCTTTCTGTCTTTATATTTCCACATTTATTTTCTTATTATTTTACAGATTTATTCTTTTTATCGCACTACTATGACTCCATAATCTTGTAGGTCCAAAAGTTCAATGAATTCAACATTTTGGGGAGTTTGCACATTTCAGTGTGTGGACAACTTCTCCTTTTCCTCAGTCACAAATACTGCTTATATCCAAGTGTGTCCTCTTTCGATTTGGCAAATCTGACAGCCAGTACTGAAGTCCTCTAGCAACCATGTAAGAGGAAAATTCTCTCACAGGATATTTGACATAAACAACAAATAACTTCAACTCTCACACTCTTTCTTCCACAGGCATCCCGCCGCCTGCTGGATGATGAACTCACAGCTCGTCTTGCGGTCCAGACCCAGGCCTTCTCCTCCCACCACTCCTCTCTGTCCAGTGAGAGTGGCTTCACCTCCAACTTCACCTATGAGAGAATCTTCCCCCTCTGCTCCGACTACCAGGAGCCTTCCCGCCTTATCCGGAAACTACCCGAGTTTGCTCAGTCCACTGAACACCTCGGTAAGTTGGTAAAAGCACAATGCAATAAATGCTGCGGAGGTCGGCTACAGCTATAGCTGCTGTAGTGTGTGTATTTGTGTGTGTACCACATCAGGACCGAGCACCTCCTGTAGAGCCCTCGCAGCCAGTGGTGCAGACGGTGCCCCCCACTATGCGGAGGCAGACATCATTAGCCTCCAGGAGTCTTCAGACAGCAGCACCTACTCCATCACAGCTGTCGACATGACTCTTTTTGCTGGCACAGATTCATCCATGAGAGAGTTCCCCAGACACAAGCTCACATTCAAGGAGAAACTGGGAGAGGGCCAGTTTGGAGAAGTATATATTCCCTTTTGTAGCTCTAATCTTTGTTGGCATTGATTTGGTATTATATTCATCTGGCTGCCCTCTCCCTCTTTACAAAAATGATGTTGATGTATATTTATAGCTCTCATTTAAAGACTGAATGAGAGTTATTGCTGTGTGTGTTAAAAGCATGAGTGTGAAATGCAATGACTATACAGTACATGCTGACAAATAGGCAACACTTAGTGGTATTAAACAGAGTTAAACAGATGGTTTCAAGCAGTGCCAAGTGGATGATGGACTAACAAGGCACTTTTGTAAAACAGGTGCACTTGTGTGAGGCAGAGGGCATGCAGGACTTTTTGGATGAGGATTTGTCTATAGAGGGAAACAATGAGTCACCCCTGCTGGTTGCTGTGAAAACACTGCGGGAAGATGCCAACAAGAATGCAAGGTAAAAACAGGTGGTAACTTTTTTTGTTTAACCCTCTGGGGACAAAAGACGCACCGGCGTGTTTCAAACAATGTTTGGCAAAACTCTTACTCAAAAAGTGATATTACAAAATTTAATTTCAGACATTTATTTACTATTTTAATCATATATAGACTATAAAATGTTGGTAAACTCATTTCAAGCACTGACAGTATTCGTACAACACACCATAAGTTAAGGTTTGTTTTCAAAAGAGATTTGAGGACTTTCAAAAAGCCAACATCAACCTTTCAGCTTTAGCGCCAAATTATCTCCTTACACATTTCTCTAGAAAAAATGTGGGCATCACTATACAGAAAGCTGAGTTTGTTATGAACATCTTGATATGAAACACATGGGGATCAATTATATGTAAAAACCTTAAAAAGGTCAATTTAAGAAGATACGTGAAAATGCCCTTAGACCTTAGAGGGTTAATTAAAAAAAAAGACAATGGTGTACAGTACATTAGTTCAAAGCTTGTTGTTATTATTCAGTCAGTCGTCAATCGAGCGATAAATTACAATTGTTTGTCCCTGCTGTGCTGCAGGAATGACTTCCTGAAGGAGATCCGAATCATGTCTCGCCTGAGGGACCCCAACATTGTTCGTCTGCTGGCGGTGTGTGTGGACACAGACCCACTGTGTATGATCACTGAGTACATGGAAAATGGAGACCTGAACCAGTTCCTCTGCAATCTCAGACTGAAAGAGGCTGCTGATGAAGACAAGACAGAACAAGAGGAAAAAGAGGGGGAGAGTATGGTCAGGTAGGTTCATATCTTGACATTAAATTGTAATTATTATCTTGGATGAATTTATAGAGCCAACTAGACTTTACATCTATTAAGTACACTGAACTTATGACTTGTATTCTCTTTCATTGTGGTCTCCTCTGCTATTTAGTTATAGTAAACTCATTGGCATGGCTGTGCAGATTGCATCCGGAATGAAGTACTTGTCCTCTCTCAACTTTGTCCACCGTGATCTGGCGACACGCAACTGCCTGGTGGGTAAGAACTACACCATAAAGATAGCTGATTTTGGCATGAGTCGGAACCTGTATAGAGGGGACTACTACAGGATCCAGGGCCGGGCCGTCCTGCCCATTCGCTGGATGTCCTGGGAGAGCATCCTACTGGTGAGTGTTGTGCGGAGTTGGGGACATGTGGAAGAAAACACAAGGAACAAGTGTACTATTTAATAATAATTCACATAATTATTACAAGTGTACAAACCAGCATCCACATTAAGTTTATGCTAGATTGTATTTGGATTTAAGTTGTCTTGATCTCTCAGGGTAAATTCACCATGGCCAGTGACGTGTGGGCATTTGGTGTGACTCTGTGGGAGATTCTGACTCTGTGTAAGAAGCAGCCCTACTCCCAGCTCTCTGACGAGCAGGTCATTGAAAACACCGGCGAGTACTTCAGGGACCAGGGCAAGCAGGTGAGCATCACGCAGGTTTAAGCTACCCATCTACTGGAGTACAATCTGTTTATGGTCTCATTTATGATCAATCGTTGTTTTGTTTGTGGCAATCATAAGTATCCAATATTTTTCATGCATCTGTATCTCACACTGCCAAATTGGCTGGAAATATCTAGCAAAAATATTACTCACAGCCTTTTTAACCATTCATCCTAAATTCATATCTTGTCTCATGGTCCCAGGTGTACCTGCCAAAGCCTCCCTGTTGTCCTGACAGAGTCTACAATGATCTCATGCTGAGCTGCTGGAGGAGGAACGCCAAGCAGAGGCCGAGCTTTCAAGAGATACACACTCAGCTGATGGAGAGCCTGGCGTAACAAATGGAACAGATCATTTATCTTTGCCATGCACTGTCACTGTACATGTCACATTTGCTCCCTTCAGTCTGGATATATTTGGGATCAATTTGAAATCAGAAACAACCCATCAAATGTAACCATTTGTTTTTAGCTGACGTGCCACAATGGTGCTGTAAATAATAAGATATGAGGAGAAGGTATACACTTGAAAAGTGCCTTGTGTTTTAGAAATTAGCACTGTTCACCCAGTGAATTCACTCCTTTGTGTATTTATTAATTTCTTTTTATTTCCTATGCTATGTCTATTTATAGAGTACTCTATGGTAATCCTAGATTTAAAAACACAATTGTGATTTTTCTTTCAATTTATTTTCCATACATACATCTAATTCTACTGCACATTTATTAGAGGATGTCTATAGAAATGTGTGACCTTTTATGAATGTTTATATTTTTGCTTTTTAAGGGGGAACAAATGGCATGATAATGACTGTTGTCTAGATGAGACAGGTGTTTTTACGCTGCAGCAGTTTACTGACATGTTTTATAAACATGTTTACGTTCTTTTGCAGAAATATGCATGTGTATATTGTTGAATAGTAGCCTAGTAAAGAATAAACCAAGTCAAACCAAAGATCCCTGGAAATAAAGACAATTAATATTTACTACTGTTTGTCAGGTATGTCACTTTTTTTTTTTTTATTATCACGGGTTAAGATGCCCAGCACATAAAGTGTAATAAGATTTTAAATACAGGGCTTTAACTTGCAACACAGTATTTTTTAGCAGTATTTAGTATTTTTAGTATATAGTATTTTTACTTAAGTAAAAGGTTAGTGTACTTCTTCCAACACTGGTTATTAAACACAAATACAGTTGAAATGTATAGTGATGTTTATTTTTTTCATTCTTTCTTTTTAGCAAATACAAGACACAATAGAATGACCCTATAACATATTTGTTAAATACGCTCTAAAGCCGTCTCACTTTGGTAATAACATTAGGAGCCTCTGAAAACGCCGGCTCTTATTGCTGAGCTGAGCCAACTTATCTCTCCTGTCTTACTTTCCTATGCGACACTTTCAACCGTTGCGCTCTTTTACCGTATGGGCCTCTTCGGCCTCCGTAGTGAGACCTGATTGGCCAGTCGTATGTTGACATCCAATCGCACCACGTAGCTGCTCGTGCACATAGGCTGATTTTTTCCTGCCGAATCGGGCGATGGGCTGCCCCGGTAGAGAGTCTTCATAACTGTCCCTGTCCCGGTCCCGTTTTTACCAACAGACGTTGCTAGCTCCGGTCAGACATGGAGAAAGTTGTCCTTGTAACCGGCGCGAACAGGTGAGTCAATTGAAACTGCGTTATAACCATGGTTAGACACTGTTTGTCATGTTGTTACAAAGTGACAACTCTCACGAGCTAACTAACACTGAAATGTAAATGAATAGGCTATGTTAAATAGGCGACAGAAACATTGTAGCGCCATTGAGGGAAATAATCCCTCCTGTTGAGAGATTAACTGCTTCAAAATCTGTGATAAACTGTAGGCCTATTGCTATAAATAAATAGTAACGATTATAATAATACTAGTAGTAAAGGCACATATTTCACAGAAACAATAGTAACGGTTAAGTTATGCAAGTAAAAGCTAATGAGTATAGGTGTGTTTTAAGATGACGCTTGAAGATCTCAATAGTGGGGGGAATGATGGTGGGAGGAAGAGATGTTTCTAGTCTGCCTTTATTATTTATTCTCCAATTACTCCAAGTCTTCTTTGTTTACTAGTTGATTTACTATATATAAATGGGTATACGTGCTGTTTAGTGTCCCAAATTCCCCATACAATGTCCTTAATTAATTATGAACCTGCTAAACCACCTGTGCTACCCTAAACCCTTACCCTAACCTGTCTCAAATAAGACCCTCATCATTTGGGACACTAAACTGCATGTATACCTATAAATCTGTGATCACACAGTTCCTTAAGGGAAGTTTGTTTACATTGTGTTTGTCTGCCATCTGTCACTTTATTCAGCGGCATTGGCCTGGCCCTGTGTGAAAGGCTGCTGACTGAGGATAGCCAGCTTCTTCTGTGTCTAGCCTGCAGAAACATGAAGCGGGCCGAGGATGCCCGCTCTGCCCTCCTGACCTCTCACATCAACGCACATATTGACTTACTGCACCTCGATGTGGGCTCTGTGCAGTCAGTGCTCGCTGCTGCTCAGGAGCTCAAGGCCAGGTATTCTACTGTTTCTAAGATACATTGACGTCATGATGCTGTTGATATACCTGTCCTCAACAATGAATATGGAATTGAGATTGCATATTTGTGCTTTCCCACAGGTACAACAGAATTGACTTTCTGTATTTAAATGCAGGAATTATGCCCAACCCACAAGTGGATGTCAAAGCTTTGTTCAAGGGTCTGTTCTCCAGGTAAAATCCTAAAGCCAGTTCCTAACTTGCTTTGATTTGGGTCTTTCTATTTATTTTTTTATTTTTTTATTTCATTATGGTTTAAAGCTTCATAATTGTATACTAGTACAACCTGTCCATTATCCATGTAATAGTGTACCCTCTCACTACAGGAATGTCATCAACATGTTTGCGACAGCAGAGGGTCTCTTGACTCAACAGGACCGCCTCAACTCAGACGGCCTGCAGGAAGTTTTTGCCACCAACCTCTTCGGTCATTTTCTCCTGGTACACCACAGACTACACATACATGAAATCTAAAAGATGATAACCATTCCCTTAATTTGACATAGTGTACATACAGTAGTCCTCCATATTATATGTTGTTATTTATTATATGCTGCAACATAGTGAGGTAGTATTATGCATATAGTATGGTATTGCAGATGGATATAGTTTGTGCATATGGCATATGCTTCTGCATGTAGATACATTTGTAAAAAAATAAAACTGTTGGGATGGATGTAATGTATTGTGAAAAAAAGACATGTTTTGGTATAGTCCTATAGTACTGTAGGCCTGTTGTGAAAAAAAATTGAGAAACTCTGTGGTCCAGATCAGGGAGCTGGAGCCCCTGCTGTGTCCAGGAGGTCAAACGTCCAGGATAGTGTGGACATCCTCGAGTAACGCCCGCCGCTCTGCCTTCAGCATCGAGGACATTCAGCACAGAAATGGGATGGAACCCTACAGCTCCTCCAAGTACGCATCAGACATGCTCAGCCTGGCACTCAACAGACACAAGAACAGCCAGGTCTGTCTATCACACAGTCCGCAGATTACTGGTACAGTAGTGACTATTGGCATCCACCCACATTCTAAAATTCAAGTCCTTTGCAAAATCTCACAAGGTCATGGAAGTTTAGGTGGAAGAGCAGTAAGCAGTGTTAACTCTTGCCCTATCTTCCTCTGATTTTTTAGAAGGTTTGTCAAAAGAATGGTGAGGGGTCGTTCCAAACAGTTAGTGGGGAGAGGAAGTGTTGTACGCATAAAATGTCGACATTTCCCTTTTCACTGCATTGTCATATTGTGTTTATAAGATCGCAGAATATTTAGCAAAGGTCAAATCAGGGTTAGGGTTCGGTTAGGATTAGTTTTTGATTTTATTTTCGTTTTAGTATTTTACAGAGCATGCACATGGTTTCTTTAATCGTCTTAATGTTGAGAGTCCTCCACAACTGTGGCTTCATGTATTTAGTCAGTATGTAGTTGATGTTTTTTAAGTAGTCATTGGTCATGGAAGTCTGTAGCCTGGCATAGCTAAGACTAATTCACAAATGCATGTTAGTCTGGATGTTTGCACTGGACAGAGAATGCCAGTTATGTCAAGTAACTACGCTTATAATGCTCCTCTGTCAGTGTCTTACACCCGCCCCATGTGAGATAAGAGGTCTTGATTGGCCCATTTAGTTTATGGATGGCTGTAAATCTGTTTGAATGGGAGGAGCCAGACATATCGGCCAGAGAAATGAAACATGAGCTTGCAGATTCATCTGGTTTCCAGGCCAGAAAGACTGTAATGGGAAGGAGGAGGGGGGGGGGTGGGGGGGGGGGAGTTAACAAGACTTACATAACTCTGTCGTGAAACAAAAGGTACAATTTCGGTCCAAACTAATGTGCTTTTAAGGATAGGCTATTCTTTTTCAGCGCAGGTTCTACTAGAATGTTCTTTACTAGATCTACTGTATCTTTATTGCCATTTACAAAAGGGTTGCTTTTTTGTGAGTTTTTTTCTTAATAAACATAGACATCTCTGACAATCCCTTTAGCTCCCTGTTTTCTTGAAATAAGTTAACAATGTTTTTTGCAGGCCTGAACAATCCACTCCCACAGCATTCTCAACTTCAGAAAGTAACAGATACTGTACATCAGAAGAAACCTAAGCATTCATCTGTTATGTGAAATAAATATCTTCTTCTCTTTGTGACAGGGGCTGTTTTCCTCTGTAATATGTCCAGGACTGGTGATGACTAATCTGACCTATGGCATCCTCCCCTCCTTCTTCTGGACCCTCATCATGCCCATCATGTGGCTGGTGAGTGATCTTTTTATTCTACTCATCTGTGTTAAACATGATTGGAGTTATTATAATATATTTTCTTTCTGTGGTGAACAGATTAGGATCTTTACCAACACATTTACGCTCACACCATACAACGGAGCAGAGGCACTGGTATGTTGTCGACCTTTCCTGTTGCTGTCTATATAAAAATCTCTCTCTACAATGAATGCACTGTGAACACAAAGTCCTGCTCTGGCTTTTCACAGCACTGGTTATTTGTTCAAAACTCTGAGTCTCTGGATCCAAGAGCAAAGTATCACAGTTTAACATCAGGACTTGGAAAAAACTACACTCAGCCTCAACAGGTGAGTAACCAGACACCACTTCTTCTACAGACATTATACTGCTCAAGTCTGCTCTATGTGAACCTCAGGTAACCTGAATCTTAGTATTATAGTAATTCAAATATTCATGAGAGACTGGGTGAGTTGCGATGCTTTTTAGAGAATATCAGGCAGGAAACCTTGAAAAGTTTTAAACTGGAAAATGGAATTAATGCAATCTGCTTTATTTACATGTAATGAATTCAGATTTTCTGCGTGTTTTTGTTCTCGTTTCAGATGGACATCGATGAACAGATGTCTGAGATCCTCTATTCAAAGCTTCTCGAACTTGAGAAAGTAGTGAGAAAGAAACAGAGTGAGGGGAATGTAGACAAGTAAGCTAATGGACAATACCTCAGTAAGATACAGTAGAAGTGACTCTTTTGTAATGGATGGTTTAGCTGTTTCAAATGTGTGCGAATTGTGATGAAGAACAATAAAGGTGCTCTTATTCTTTTCTTGCCAGTTGTATCATTGAATCATGTGTCTTTTCTGTCTGTCTTTTCTTCAGACTCACATGCCACATGTCACATTTCATATTTACTACAGTAAATGAATGTCGGAAATATATGTGATATCTCTTTGTTACGTCCCACTCGTATCCAGGGGTGGAGGACGCAAACAATTTAAAATAACCCGGGAGAGAAACCAATGCTATTCGGCAACACTTTCAACAATATCTTTAAAGGATTTATTATTCACTAAACACAAAACAATCTCCAAAAGGAAGACGTCGACTCAGGCTCTTGCAGGTTCTCACAGCTTCCACTGAAGCTCTTCCTTCGACTCACACTGGCTCCACTCTGGCTTTCACGGCAGAACTCAGCACTCTCCGACTCACACTGGCTCGACCCTGCTCTCACTCCCCCACTCTGCCATCCTGCTCCCTGATGAACGCTGATCAACTGATCAGCTGATCAGCCTTAGCTGCAGGGCTGACATCACCAGCACACAGCACATACCTGCAGAGAAATCACACTCCAGCAGACAACAAACAAAAACATACACAGCACGTAACACTCTTGAAAGATTGGTCATTCACAAACTTACCCTAAAATACCTTTGTTTTGCATTTGCATCTTGTGAAATCAATAACCAGCAGGAGTCGCATCGGTTGCTGCTTTCTTGTTGAAATGTATAGATACCGCCGCCGGCTGCATCTTCACCTGATATCTGTATCATGTTTCTTCTACAACGGGCTTCTTACCTTACAAACTTTTAATTAGCTAGATGCGTATTGTCTGGTTTACTGAGGCCAACAACCAAACACCATCAGCACTACCATCAGCTGTCATCAGTGGCTTCCTTTAGCACAAATTATACACTAAGATGCATAGTTAACTGAAAGAAATGGCATGTTTACTGCTAAGGTCTGTAGACCAAATAAAGTGTATCAATAAATCAGGTTTGAAACAACATGGTGTATTACAATATGTCCGAGTTGTGCATTGCTGATATCCTTTTGCTGATATTTTTTGATTTAACTGCTTTGGGGTAGCAAAAGGCTTTGCTAGCTAAACTGCTTATTGCATGAGTTGTGTGTGGCTTTGGGTGTTCCTGACTGACATGCACTGCTTCCACACTGAATTACAAGATATATGGCTTTTTGCCTCTTCTGTATGAGGTTGACTGCTGTATTTTCTCAACTGGCAGATCAGAAAATGGAGAAAAAAAGAAAACATGCATAACAAATATGCATCAGAAGCCATTTTTAAAGCCATTTCAGAAAGAAATACAGCCAAATAACTAATCTTAATCAGGGAAATCTTCAAGGCTTGGCCTTTTTTATTAAATGCTTTCATTGCACCTTAGCATTTGATTCTGAGTGCAGCAATTTTGCGCTGAGGTGCAAATGAGCAATTTTCATAAACATCCACACGTGGCCTGGGTCTGAATAGGGTTTCATTCTTGTTTTTAAATCAAATACATCCATGACTCAAAAGACAAGCCTCAAGTTACGTTAGAAAGAGTCAAAATGTATCTTCAACCAGTGTGACAGCTTTTGCATTGTGCTGGGCTGCCTGTACAGAGGGCAGACTTGCCAGATATGTTATCACCAGCTATTACCCAGCATGCCCCTGCTGGCCCTCACCACAGCATTTGCTGCTTTTCATAAACTGACAAATCCCATTTAATGTTATGATATGCATGGGCATATGTGCATAGGGTCATAGAGTCATGGTTGAACAAACAAGGTGCTACTGAGTTTTTAATAGCAATACTTGTATGGTGTTCATGTAGAGCTTACTCAGACGCTGTAAACTAATAGAGATTTTGGTGTATGATTTTAGAAATGTGTCTTATGTGTACTTATTTAGGCAAACCTAGAATATGTATTTAATAGCATGCATGCACATTGTAGCAGAACCTGTTTACTGCAGCCACATATTACCAGCCTAATGTGATTTCCTCTCAGAAATTAAAAGCCGGATTATTCTAGGAGAACATGAGAGGACACTAGTGCATCGTTACATAATGTAAATAAAAACATTGCAGCCACCGTGTGTTCAGATTGGTGCGCGCTGTAAGATGTCCCGGATGGTGCTCGCACCGGAAGAGAAGGTGCAGCTCTCCCAGCCATCTTGTGGCAGCATCCAGTGGATTGTTCGCATCAAGCCTCGTAGAATCGGAGGTGAATCCCGCTGAAGGGGCGCCATCATGCCCGGACACCTGCAAGAAGGCTTCGGCTGCGTCGTAACCAACCGGTTCGACCAGTTATTTGACGATGAGTCCGACCCGTTCGAGATCCTGAAAGCTGCTGAAAACAAGAAGAAGGAGGGGGCCGCCGCTGGTTCCACCAAGTCCGCGGCTCAAGCAGCAAAGCAGCCGAAGAAGGAGTCACAGAAGGACAGAAAGAACCCGCTGCTGGACAAGAAGGAGGAGTCCCAAGCTCCAGTTCCACTGAAGAAAGAAGGTAAAAATAATAATAATAATAATAACACCTGCTGTGCAGTGCATGTTTATTTTCATCTTTTTCGTATCAACTGTCATGTGCATCTCTTGTTAGCTACGTTAACGTTAGCAGATGCTGGTCTGAGCGAAACACAGCGTGAGGTCAACCTGACAGGCGGAGGTTAGCTAGACAACAAGCGATGTCTGTACCGGGTAACTATATAAACAAGCTCAGGTGTAGCCCACCAGCAAAGCCCTGTGCAGACTGGCGAGCCTGTGTCGCAGACATGGTTTCCACCAGCATCCTACAGGAAGGTGTAGTGTAGAGTTACTGTCTTATGGATGATGCTTCGTGCACTGGCTACGCAGCTCCGTTATCGGCTGCAGGGTTTGCAAAACAAATTCCCAAGATATTCACCTATGCACTGGGAAACTAGGCTGCTCTTTGTTTGGGTTGGTGATGTGATGTCTCTCCTGAGTGAATTTTTTTTTTTTATAGCTTAGTTGTCTAAAATTGAGTTCACTAACAATGGCACCGAGTTACTAAAAAGAGGCAGGCCCACTGTTAGCCAGGATTGTAAACAGTGTGCAGTGAAATTAAGTGTAGCGTGCTGACGGAGTAGGCTACACTAGGAGCTTTGCATGACAGTTTAAACCCAAATGTACATAAACGACTGTCAAACACAACAGAAATTTTGAATTGGTGGAAGTGTTTAACTGGGTTTGCCTAAGCATACATCTGAAGAAATGTTCAAAGTTGGTCAACCTGTTTTGCTGAAAGTTGAGTTTTTGTCATCATACTATTTGGGCACACAATGGGAATACTGCTTTTCTATATTTTTATTATTTTAGGGGAAACTAAACCGTAGTCTCTAGTGCCCAAACACTAGATATAGCATCATAAGAAAATGGCTGTATCTCAGAACCTATGTACTATGCACAATCAAGTATTTGGTATCTATGCTCTCATAACAAGTTGAGTATCACATATATGCAGCTATGCAGTGTAAACTGCATAGCTGCATATCTATGGAAGACATTTAATAAACCCAGTGTTATTCTTTTTCCTCATAAAAAAAAAAAAAAGTGATTTTTCTTTTTTTTTCTTTTCTTCAAGTGATGTAAACATTTTAAAATTGTACTGTTAGATACTTGCCCAAAGTATGTCCATACCAGATTTCAAGACTTACGACCATTCGTTACAAATGTAGCCATTTTTCCTTATACTAAATATAGTCTTTGGGCACAAATAGGTTAGGGAGTTATTATACTAATCGAAATGAGTGCCTTCTGAAAGTTTGATTCCCATTTTAATGCTCCTGTGATTTTTAGGTATCAGGCGTGTGGGCCGAAGACCAGACCAGCAGGGCCAGCCTGGTTCCCAGCATCAGGGTGGGCAGGGTGAAGGGCGACCTGGAGACAAGAGGCCGGAACGGAGACCTCCTCGCGAGCGCCGTTTCGAGAAGCCGGCAGAGGACAAGCCCGAGGGAGGTGGAGAGTTCTCTGCAGACAAGTGGGTAGCTGTGATGAATGACAAAGAGCATATTTAAACGTGCTGATAAGATCAAGGCTGTCTGGTGCAATCACAGGATCATTGTGGGGGTGTATGCAAAGATTAAGTGTTTGGTCTAATCTTTGCTCACTTAACCTCAACATCACAGCCATCTGTACATTTTCTTTTTGAACCTTTGGACAGCCACTGCCATTAAGAGCAGATCTGCATGTGTGTGTCAATAAGCTTGTAAAAATAAGTGCTGACCACTCCTTTTTTATAAGGTCATGTTTACGCACTTTCTCTTTATTTTATTTTTAATTTAGTGTCTGTTTGTATCCATCAGGCCTTCTGGAGACAGGCCCCCGAGAGGGCGTGGTGGCGGACGGGGTGGTCGTGGTGGAAGAGGACGGGGCATGGGCCGAGCAGAAGGCTTTGACTCCCGTGGGAAACGAGACTTCGACAGACACAGCGGCAATGACAAATCGTGAGTCAGTCCTCAATTGAGTACAGACCAGTGAATAAATAAATATACTGTATATCTATCTATCTATCTCTTAATATTCCATATAAATGACTACCTACCAAAGCATCCCATTTTTGATTATTTATCCGAGAGGTACCGTCTACAGTTCTTAAACTGCCAAAGGTTGCCAGTACCAGGTGGCACAGTCTGTTTATTTGCTACGAAAGCCTAACTGACCAAAAAAAGTCTATTGGCAGTTATCATCAGGGTTTCCACTAGATAAGTTGTTAGGTGGCCAGGTGTCTGCCAACTTCTATGCTAACCCCCTTTACTTTGATCAGCATGTGGCAAGCAAGACGCAGGAACTTTGCTTGGGTTTTATAGGTTTTAGCATATATTTCGCCACCAGAAGTACACACAGCACTGCTACATTCCCAGCTATAATGTTACTGTTAACTTCATACTCACCGTCCCACACATACTCTCTCTCACAAACGCACACTCACTGATGTTACACACACAACTTAATGTGTTTTTTTTTTTTTTTATAGGAGTTTGCTACTTGAATAACATATTTTAGTTTAAAAAAACATCTTAAACATTACATTAAAATATTAAATTATAAAATGGGAGAAAGCTGTACTCTACACAGAATAGTTTACACTGAATAACAGTCCAAATGGCATCTCAAGAAAGTGTTTCTTAATGACATCTCAGTTAAGCTGCTTTTCACTTCAGACTTGAGGTCAAGGGTTGTTGGTTTTCAGATGACTTCATTGTGGGCTGTAAGTATTTTTAGGCTATGTGTGTGTTCCTTCCTTTTTGTTTGCTCCAGCAATCAGAAAAGTGAGGAGAAGCGCAGTGGCAGCGGCTCACACAACTGGGGCAACGTGAAGGATGAAGCGAGGTGAGTTTTCAAGAACAGACACATGGCCTGGTTATCTGAGTATTAATGTCTGCAGGAAAATGATGCACATCCGATATCTGTACTACGAGGGGTCTATATAAAGTGGCTCTATTTTTGTGTTAAAGTGCTCATATTATGCTTTTTGGCTTTTTCCCTTTCCTGTATTGTGTTATATATCTTTTTTGTGCACGTTATAGGTTTACAAAGTGGAAAAAGCCCAAAGTCCACCCAAAGGGACTTACCATCTCCAACAGAAAACATTGTTCACAAACTGCTCCAAAGAGCTCTATTGTAGTCCAGCCTTTACTTCCGTGACGAATGTGCGTCACTTTGTAACGCACGTTATAATGCTCGCCTAGCTGCTAGGGTGGTACGCCCTCATACTCTGCTTCTGACTGGCTAGTAGTCCTTACCTAGCTTCTGCACATGTGCGACTCCCAACAAAGATGGAACAGAAGTGAGATGCCTCACTCTGTAGCTAAAACAGAGCGCTCAACACACAGGGTGAAAAGAGGAGCTGCAGCAATGTGCATTACAACAAAAATATAGTGTAAATTAAACCATGTAAACCTATTCTGATATAACCTCTAAATACAATTACGAACCTGAAAAATGAGCATAATATGAGCACTTTAAAATAAACAAGTACACCAGTTTCAATGGAACATTTTACAGAATAGTGTCTGGTAAGGTTTCACCTGGAGGCAATATTTCAGTATTGACAAGGTGGCTGTGTGTCTCTGTTCCCAGCGAGGCTGAACAGACTGCTGCCCCAGAGACGACCCCAGAGGGAGAGGAAAATGCACCTGCCAGCTCTGAGAACAAGTCAGTATCCCATTTCCTGTCAGATGTTCAGGTGATAATTGGATGTTTATGGATTTCATCTTTTTAACAACTCCAGAAAAATTTGTTTGAAGCTACAGAGTCATATTTCCTCACTAGGCCTGTCACGATAACAAATTTTGCTGGACGATAAATTGTCCAAGAAATTATTGCGATAAACGATAATTTTATAATAATAATAATGATGCAGGTACACCTTTTTCAAAGATCAATACACTTATTTCTAAAGAACATTTAACACTGGAACTGGAAGACCTTTTAAATATCCACAATATGTCTTTGATCTCCTTTTTTATGTCGTCTTTCACGCTGTTGTACAGTTGTGGAACTGCCGTTTGTGATACGTATGTTCTCCCAGGCAATTCGTACTGGCTGTCAAATGTTTTCAGCATTCGTTGAGTGTTTGTGCGATAGACTACAGACTCTGTACTACATTTAACAATTATTTAACACTAAATATTAAATTTAAATAATATATAATTAATAAATTAAATCTATCTATATGGCTATCTGCCACATGGCAAGTAAATGTTTGTACCAAAATAGTACTGTTTTTCAGTCTTCATTTTGGCGAAGGTGCGGCTTCTGCTCCTCTGCAGGTCGGAGCTTCGTGGGGGTGGGCCGACACGCACACAAACACTGGCGCAACTCTAACATACTTTCCACACTCCGTGTCCGTGGACAGCTGTAGGCTACTACCGTTAATGTTCTGTACATTGTCGAACACATGCAGCCACTTTCCTGAAACTGCTTGCGAGACTGACAAGTCCACAGCGGCGTGTATGTCCGAGCCAGTCTCCACCACCTGCAGGTTGTCAGCTGTGTGGTTTGGAATGAAAGGGAGAAAACGGGACGCCGAGTAACGCGGTAGATATCGTTTTTTATTTTGACGGCGACTTAACTGCAAATTGCTGCGGGAAACCCTGCTCCAACTCTCAACTACCGTTTTCTGTCTCTCTCTCTCCACCTGTAGTCCCGGCCACACAAAGACCATGCGACTGACAAGAGGGTTCACTCCTCGTTCCGCTAATGAATCGAGAGTGGTCATCCAGTCTCTTTGGTAGAGAGAGACGAGGAAAACAAACCAGCATGCAAATGGAAATGATTGCGGCCGGAAAAATGATCGAGCTCATTTTTTTATCGTGCGATTAATTGATTTATTGACTATCGTGACGGGCATAGTCATCACACTGGGATGTTTTCCTTTTGGAGTGTGGAAGTTGTTCTGTGTCACAGACAGTATCTCTGCATGTGCATTTTCATCACAAAGCTTTAGCGCAAATGGGATCAACATTGTCTCTGACCTTTCGGCCTCAGGATTAGAGAGCATGCACAGAGCTAAGAGGATTGGCAGTTTGAGGTTTAAGGTCATACATTGTTGTGTGCTGGCTTTCCAGAGAGAACGAAGTTGAAGAAGTTAAAAACGAAGGCCCCAAAGAGATGACCCTGGACGAGTGGAAGGCAATGCAGGACAAGGAGCGCACCAAGGTGGAGTTTAACATCCGTAAGCCCAACGAGGGAGCCGACAGCCAGTGGAAGAAAGGATACGTGCTGCACAAGTCCAAGAGTGAAGATGTAAGTATGGTGATTTATAAAATCATGGAAACCAGAAAGCTTTTCTCCCCTGCAGCGGTTTACACCAGCTCTGTACCGGCTCATGTTTAAGGCTCCATCACACACACGTCACTGTGGCCGCAAACATCTTTGTCTTTTTAAGTGTTTTTTTTTCTTAGTTTTTTAAGTATGGAAACGTTTGACCTGGATTTTCCACATTTTAACCAGGCAAAAATAATATACTGTTGCTGTAAACATTTTAACATAATGATTTTAAAAGTTAACAATTAATTCTTTATTAATTTTTCTAGCACCGAGCAAATAAAACAGACAACATGAAATCAAGACAAACTTACAGCACTGATGAAAGTCTGATTAAGGCTGCAACAAACAAAAGATTCTTTTCTCCATTAATTGTTTTGTCTGTAAAATGTCAGAAATTAAAAAAAAATATATAAAGGCCCATCACAATTCCTTAGAGCCCAAGAAGATTTATTTTTTATTTTTAAATGTCTTGTTTTGTTCAGCAAAATGAGTCGCTGATTTTTTTTAATTTTGTATTTTGAGGCTGCTAACTCGGAAGCTTTTGAGTGTGACAGAAAGTTGACTGACTGTCTGGACACTGTTGTTCATTCATGTGCATTACCAAAGTACTGCTGTCTTTTCAAACGTTATTACAAAGCTGACAGCCTGAGTACCTTGCTCTGCTTTTTTTCCCCGTGATTGATGTATTTAGATTGGACCTAGTATGGTGACTTCTGTGTAGCATGCGCAAACTTGGTTTCAGTTGCACATTCTTGTGTGTCTTGCCAGCTCATCTGACATGATATTAATGAAAACCCCTATGCTGTCTTTGCATTTCAGAGGCCTGTTGGTGCTGTGATCGAAGCCGCAGAGACAGAAGCAGAGCCAGCCCCCGTGTACAACAAGGTGCCTGCAGCTCTCACACTGGTATTTCAACCGCACAGTCCATGAAGACATTAGTGTTAAGTTAACAGTCTTTATGAAGCCACCTGTTAGAAAATGGTGAGTGGTTTAATACACCTTCAGTTATTGAAACTGGGTCATTAATTTTTATTTCGGGTGGCTCCAGAGGAAATGAAGAATCTAAAGATAGTGTTGGTGCTATGCAGCTAAGCAACACTAAAAGAACACACATGCTTACTTGTTTCATTACTGGTTTAAAAACATGCCTCTTAGTACGGAGTGCAGTTCACGTCTAACATTACTTTAATCGTCTGTTTTTAGCAGCAGGGCACCCCGGATGATTCCAGTGACCACCACTTTCGCAAACCAGCCAACGACATCACATCTCAGCTGGAGATCAATTTTGGAGACCTGGGCCGCCCCGGTCGTGGGCGCGGGGGAGCTCGCGGAGGCAGAGGAGGCCGTGGCGGCGGCGGTGGCGGTGGCAGCGGCGGGGTGGGCAGCCGGACGGCACGCGGGGGAGGACGGTCTGAAAAGGTAACAATAAAAGCTGTTGTCGCTGTTAACGACAAAGGTTTAGTGTCCCTCACAAAGGATTTAGCTCACGGACTGGGAACAGGCTGTAAAACCACTGACTTGGAAAACCTGCTGTGGAACCACTTAGGCCCTGAAATAACAGACCGGCGACCACGTGTCCCATAATGCAAAACTCACAGACTGGCCTCATGTCAGATTTTTTTTTTTTTTTTTTTTTTTTAGCAATAGTGCTTACTTATGTGAATTTGTTTTTAATAATAGTATAGTAGCGGTAAGCAATAATTAATAGTATTGAACTGTCAAAAGCTGGCATCAAAGTCTACTCCTTTTTACTAGTTTTTTTAATCTAGCGCTCAAGTTTATCAATTAATTTGTTACCAATTTATATGACCGTTATTTACTCAATTGCTTTAAGTGTGTGGTCTATAAAATGGGGGAAAATGCCCCTCCCAATTTTCCAAAGCCCAATATTGATATATTTGTCTAACAAACCACAACCCTATCAACTACTCAACTACCAAACTTGTTGCAGACCAATTTTCTGTTGTTCAGTTAATCAAACTATAGATTTAGCTCTGCTTAAATCAGATATTTACTGATTTAAATGATATTTGTACCAATTTTGTTATATTTAGGCAAGGTTCATGTACTGCTCCTTTTTTAAATTTTTTTGTTTTGACAACAATAAATTAAAAAGTCTTTGTAGGAAAGCATGTTTACATTCCATCTAAGTAGTACAAGCAATACATCTAGGTACCATATCAGCATTGGTATAAAGAAATGTTCACCAGCTAGTTGCTTCTTCCAGACGCTGGGTTTTTAGAGTTTTTACTAAAAATGACGCAGCGAGAGCGTTGAAAGTGAACCAAAACATTAAAGTTGCCGGCTGGAGAATCACGACAAGTTAAGACGCCAAAGCACTTAGAAGAGCTGACAGAAATGCGTAACAAAACAAACAGATTTCCCTAACATTAGTTATTTGTTATCTACAAATAACTAATGTTAGGGAAATCTAACATCAGAGGAACATCAAAATATATTAAAGTTCTGATAAATAAAATGTATAAAAATACAAATTTAAAATATGAAACTTAAAGGGTTAAACACGAGTGTTGCCAACAGGGACGTTGTAGAGTGGTGGACAAACTGTGCAACACCAACACTCATAACATGGTTGAAGGGGGTTTCGTCCGTTTTTTTTTTTTTTTTAATCGGCCATTATAAATGCCGATACCGATGGCTTGGAAAATGCCTAATATATCGGATGGGCTCTAATCTTTATTTTATTAGGCAGGGACAGTGCATATTAAACATTTCTGTAAATATGGCAGATTTAGCCAAAAGTCTAGTTTTCATCTGCAGTCCTTGGCCTGATGTCACAATAGGCTCTCTGACTTTTCATATCTAGTAGTAATGTGATCCATTGTAAATGTAAAAATACTAGGGCTGTACCGAATACCATTTTCTGAGGGGGGGCATTTTAGGCCTTTATTTCTATAGGACAGATGAAGACATAGAGGGGGGGAATGACATGCAGCAAAGGGCCACAGGTCGGAGTCAAGCCCACGGCCACTGCGTCGAGGAGTAAACCTCTATATATGTGCGCCTGCTCTACCAACTGAGCTAACCCGGCCACGCTTCGGTGCTTTTCAACCGCAAATATTCGATGGCTTTGGCAGCCAGGGGGAAACCAACATTTCCGACCGCACTTGAAGGCAGCTTTGCAAAAAGAGAGAAAATGCAAGGCGACAAAGCGAGCGATGAAGAGAACCTGCTTTGATATTGCAGAACCTGTTGTTAACACAATCCTGGCCAGTTCAGTGCTTGTGTTTCGTGTTTTACCTACGTAGTGTTGAAATCTTTTTTACAGTAACGTTACGGGACTTGCACGTTGCAACTGACGAGTCTGATAGCCAGTTAACTTTGCATGATTGTCCACAGCAAGTTGACATTGGGTTGCTTTTCACCAAAAGTTGATTCTGACTTTTGTTCAAATTTCAGCCTGCATGCACGTTTAAAAAAAAAAAATCCCAAAATTGAATACCTACCCATCGAATGAATATTTAGATCCAGTCCTAAAAAATACTGATAATAGCCCTCTTAACCTTGTCCTGGTTTTTGTGTGTGTTTCTCCCCAGGCTAGTGGAGTGTCGGTCCCCAACGTGGATGATCCTGAGGCCTTCCCAGCCCTGGCCTAAAGGCTCCTCTTCTACCACCAGCCCACCCATCAGCCCTTCCGGGCCCCTCCTCTACGAGGCTTGCATGCTTACCACATCTTCGAGTATATAAGAAAACAGAGAAAAAAAAAAAAAAAAAAGATTTTAAATGACAAGAAAAGACTGTCATCCCATAGCACTCATTTCACCAGAGGACTAAAATTTTACCTGTTTTAAAGGAGAACAAAAGACAAAAAAAAGGCGAGAAAAGGACCTCTTGTTACACTGAAGTTTTGTATTTAGGAACATGAAAGCAGGGATGTTTTCATAATTTTTTTCAGAGATTATGCATACTTCAGTTATATTATTTTTTTGTGCTGCTTGAATTTATGAATTTCTGCAATTAGGTTGAAGTGTGTGTATCTCTTCCCCTGAAGCTTTTGTGCTTTTTTTTTTTTTTTCCCCCCTCATGACTTCAGCTCAGTATTATGGGGTCAGACTTTCAACTGGAGTTTTTCCTCCCAGTAATACACACTGATGTGGTAGCACTACACTACATAGGATACTTGTATTAGATATCTGAAGTATGGCTTAACATGCATTTGTGTAAATACTCTGATCCTGACTACCCATCCCTTTTGTGAGGCGCAAATCCGGGATGGATAACCAGGCAAAGTGACTTCCTACTAAAGCTTGGTATTTTTCTGCTTGTTGTGCAGTGAAAGTAAATGCCTCTTTCCATTTTTTTCTTTTTCTTTTGATAGCTTGCCTTTTTTGGTGGACCAGTGGTTAGTGATGCTTTGTATCCCCTGATCCAGATGTGCGACCTGTGTTTTCAGGGTGTCCCAGGGCCCAATGTGTATATCTTTAGGCTGGTCCTCGTAGGTCATACAGACTTTGCTACTTGTTACTTCAGGACCACTAAGCAAATATTGTTTGTTTGAGTGTGTGTGTGTGTGTGTGTGTGTGTGGGGGGGGGGGGTGTGTGGGACTGAATGTGTGAATTTGACAGCTAGTTACTTAGAATTTAATTATTCCTCTCCTCTGAACTTGCAACTTTCAAAAACGTAGACTGCAAGTTCTCACCTGAGGTAGTTCATACTCTTTTGAGAAGTAATTGTTGCGTGTGATACACAGACCATGGACATACCTTGCTCTTAGAGAATCTTTCAGATTTCAAAGCACTTGGTTTTCGGCACTAGTCCTCTGAAGATTGTTCCTCCTCCACTCCCCCCCACCCCCCTTTGTTAACCATTTTTGCTGTTTCTTAATTTTATTTTATGCAGCACAAATGCATAATTTGTCTAAAAGAAATGTCGACTGTCATTGTGGAACAATCATGAGCTACAGAATGTAATGTAAGCTACTGGTGCTTTTAGCCACCTGTGTCAGCATTTCCAGTGAGCATTTTCTTTTAGTGAAGCGGGTATATTTCACATTGGGTTGGGGTGGGGGTACTGAACATGAAGTGAATTTAAAGCTTTACATGCTGTCTTCTGCAAAGACTTGCTGGTGATGCACTGATACAGACGGCTGGAGCAGTTTTCTTGTCGGACTGTTTGAGCCACATGACGGTGAAACTTTCTTTGCAAACATCCCTGTTCTAATAAATTGCTTTAGAGGTGTTTAGAGGGTTACATGTATTTTGCCAGTGGCTGTTGGGTTGTTTAAAATCAATATTGTGATTTTAAAGCTGTAAACAAATGTGCTCTGGACTCTTCATTGCTTGAAGCAGAATGAAGCTGTGGTGTCAGTGCTTTTCCATGATAAATCCCATATAAACGTTAGAGGGACATAACCGTCCAAAAGGGTTTAATACCCGTAGTTGTGAGTTTATTAGGTACAACGAACTAAGACCAACGACGAACTAAGAAGATGTGTATAATATTGAGGCATACCCTTTATTTATTTTAAATTGGTTGGATATAATGGCTTAAATTCAACAGCACCGCTTGGCCTCCAAAATGACTATAAAGTTGAGTCAACACCACTGTAAGCAGTTTAAACTAAAACTGAATATAATCAACTTTATGAAGGTGTTACTTATGCTACTAATGTTACAGGGCTTTTAGGATCACTAGTTTTAGCTGTACCTAATAAAGTGGCAATTTTGAATCTTAAACTGACATATAGCCTACTTTTAATGTCTGTATTATCTGTAAATGTAACTAAATTTGTGTTTGTACAGTTTCATAAAATTATGTTGTGTCGGTTATATAGCAAGATTTAGACCAAAGTCAGTTTTGAAAGATGTAGCTGATAATGTAATAAATAAATCTATAAAATAATCGAGGCTGTCCCAAGAACCTTTTGAACAGCAAAGGGAAGTACGTTTTTTTTTTTTTTTTTTTTATTTCATTCATTCAGAATACAAATATAGAAACAAACAAGGCATATATATAAATCTGATCAGGGAGGGCTTGGTCTTAAAATATCTACATTTATGTATACAATGTTTTCCTTGCACCAAATTGTTGAAAAACACCAAACTTTAACTATATTCTTCACTGTCCGAGGTGGTATCTCAATTTCCCTGGTCTGTAACCAGCTCTGCGCCCATTAGTTAATGCTTTATGTAAAGTAACCATGGATGGAGCTAGCCAGAAGGAACTTCAGTAGCCAAGAGTGTGCGTCAAAGTGAGTTGAACATAGACAGTATATAAGTTGAATCAAGAGGTTTCACTTCTTTCCGTTTCCGTCATCGCCGACAATATTTCGTATGACGCTTAGGTTAGAGTGTTTTACGCATGCGCAGGAGAACTCGTAGGCTTCCGTTTGAACTTCATCGATGCTCATTGAAAACGATGGCAGAGCTTCACAAACGTCGACATGAGCTCGGCGGCAGAAAGTTGTTTCCCGAAGGAGCATCCTCCACATCCGAAAGAGCCACATCCGGTGCCAGCTCCGCGGTACATCTGAAACTGTTGGCTGCGGTATTTTACGGAGTCAGTTCATTCCTCATCGTTGTTTTCAACAAAAGCGTCCTCTCCAACTACAGGTAAAAGTACAAAGTACAAGCAACGGTTACAGCAAGCTTCCCCACCTGTTTATCAGAAGTGAGAGCAGGGGAAAGAGATGGAAGATTTTTGATGATGGGGATATCAAGTATGGGGGAGACTAACTGGGCAGCTGTAGATTGTCTTCTTCCATCTGTTTTGGGCAGACTGTTTGATCACAAACTGACTTTAGAAGAAGACTCGAGCCAAATTATAAGTCAATGGGTTTAATTTTGCAGCAGAATGACCCTTCTCAGTGCTACTCAACAACAATGTGTTAGCAGCTTTTTAATGTTGTAGGTGCTCAAAGTGGAGCTAATTCTAACTTTAAATATGATGTTGAATAGTTTAATTTACTGTATAACAATGCATTCATTTCTATGTGCTTATTTTTTTGGTTTTTAAAAGTGCAATCTTTAATGTAACCGGTAGCTTTAACAGTCAGATAAATGTAGTGGAGCACGATAATTTGCTCCTGAAATGTAATGGAGTACAGTAGAAGTATAAAATAGCATCTATGAAAGTACTTAAGTAAAGTACAATTACCTCAGACAAAATTATTCTCCAGTCACTTTCTATTTTATTTCTTTGGTGCAAAATATTCAAGGATAGTAGATAGTCCTTTTTTGTGCCTAAAAACAGTTGTTTTGACTTTTTTTTTTTTTTTTTTTTCCTCATGTATACCATTGTCTAAATGTTTTACAGATTTCCATCATCAACATGTGTGGGAATCGGCCAAGTAAGTTTGTCTTAAATTGAGTCACAGATGCTTCCTGTTCTCCTAAACAGACGTAGGCTTACAGGCTGATGTTTCTCCTTGCTTCAATAACTGCAGATGTTGGCTACAGTTGTAGTTCTGAGGACCGGGAAGGCGTTGGGTGTCATCTCGTTTCCAGATATGGATTTGAGTATACCACGCAAGGTGAGACAGACTGTGAAGTAGTTCTCTCACTTGGGACTGAAATACAGGACATTAAGAAGGACCTCATATTAAAGATTTAAAAAAAAAAGAAAAAAGAAATACTGCTTTTAACATTACGTGTGTTTGTGTGTCTTTCCAGATGTTTCCACTGCCTCTGCTGTATGTTGGGAATCAAATATCAGGGCTGTTTGGGACACAACGACTCAGGTTAGAACTTTATTGCTGTATTATTATGTGATATGAAACATAATTTCCTTAATATTCATTCAACCTTTAATTATCCTCGAGAGATCATGAGGGGTGCCCCTCACAAAGACAAATACAAAACAACAACACAGAAAGTACAATCATAAGAAATATAGAAAGATAATAAAACAGTCCGAATTGGACACTAATTTGATTAAATACATTAGGATAACCGGGAGGCAAAAGAAAATGCAATTATGTAAAGCAGTTACAAGTAGAAGTTTGCAGGTTTAAAATCAGATTGCTAAATTGTCCAAAAGGCACGACTGAGTGGATTTTAAGAAAGTGCTGTAATTTGTTCCAGGAGTCGTATTAGAAATATGAAACCATCTTTTCCTTTTTTTTTTCCTAGTTTACCCATGTTCACGGTTTTAAGGAGGTTCAGCATTTTGCTCACCATGGTGTTTGAGGGACTCTTGCTGAAGTAAGTTTCCTCAGCGCCACTTAACAAGAATGTTCTTCCACCTGTAAATGAATGATTTTAATAACTGCAACCCGTTTTCCTCTCCTCGCAGAAAGACTTTCTCTGCGTCGATTAAGACCACCGTGTTCACCATGATCGCTGGTGCTTTTCTTGCTGCCAGGTGAAATGGCCACATACAAGTTACACCCATACACTGACATTATTCCGTTTACACGTGAGCATGTATCTCATTCTCGGACGTGTGTGTTTGTAGCGCTGACTTGGCTTTCGACCTTGAAGGATACGTATTCATAATGCTGAACAATGTTCTGACAGCGGCCAGCGGGGCGTATGTGAAGCAGAAACTTGATTCCAAGGTGAGCGGAGCTGCTAATCGTACTACCTCGCTGTGTGCGATGCTTGTTTGCTGCATCGTCTCTTAAAGAGTTGTACTTTATTCTGCTGTTCCCATAGGAGCTGGGCAAATACGGGCTGCTCTACTACAATGCTTTAATCATGATTTTCCCCACTGCGGCATACGCTTACTACTCAGGGGACTTGCAAGTGGTAAGGAAAGCTTTTGACACAAATATATTCATACTTATGTTGACGTATTTATAATTTAGTGTCCAACAACTAGAGTTGAGAATCTCCTCCGTCTGTGTGTTTGAGTACAGGGCTTGGAGTATAACGGATGGTCCGATCAGCTGTTTGTTTTGCAGTTTGTGCTTTCCTGTGTCATGGGGTAAACTCCAGATCCACCATTTAATGATGTATTGTGGTTATGGATGAATGTATTCCCGCTTATGTCATATTTTTGTTTATGAAATAATAGACCCCAGGAAGAGTAGCGTCTGTTTAAAGGTGCCCTGCCACACCTATTTCATGACTTTGTGGTAATGTCTGAAGTTCTACCATGGACTCTGTAACATTTTTATGCGGAAAAAAATGCCTTGGTTACTTTGTTTCAAGCCATTCTAGCGTGGTATAGAAAGCCTACAGGAAGACTCGGCTCGATTTCTGCCAGTTCTCATTAATATTCAACAAGCTAAGCTGTTTGAATCTGATTGGCTCACAGCTAGCCAATGAGAGCCTGGCTGTCAGAATCCTTTACCCAGCCCAACTGGGCGAGCTAATGAATAGTAATGAGTAGCAGTTCATTTTCACATTCACAACATAACACATGTGGACCTAACATATTTCAAAAAATGCAATTAAAAACGGTTTTGTATGGCAGGGCACCTTTAAGACAGACAGAAGCTAATGGGGATATTAATAATAATAATAATTGCTGCTCTCGTCTAATCCCTCTTCAATGTGCTGTACAGCTTCATTTTAATGTACTCCATCATGCTGTGCACGCAGTACAACTCAGCACTCACCACCTCCATTGTGGGCTGTATTAAGGTAAGTCCTACCAACCACGCTGGTCCTGCCGTCTGTGGGCTGATGAGATTTATGAATGCGGATGTGTGCCGTGACTCTTATCTGTGACTCCTGCAGAATATTCTTGTGACCTACATTGGAATGGCATTTGGAGGAGACTACATATTCACTTGGACTAATTTCGTTGGTCTTAACATCAGGTAAAACGCACACATTTTGAATCGTGCTGTTGTGGAGGTGTTTTCTGTCCGGCGGACAGCTTTTAGTCCTCTTTGTTTCCCACAGCATCGCTGGCAGCCTGGTGTACTCCTATATCACATTCACACAGGAGCAAGCAAGTAAGAACAGTTCCAATAATGTGAATCCAAACCTCCACTGTAATGTGTGCACAAATTGAACACCACGGTCTTCTGAAATGTGTTGTCATTTCATCAAATTTAACAGGAAAGGTGTAAACCACGGCATCCCGATCGGACCCGACGCTAATGAACTACGTATGTCCAGAACACATTTCATGTCATCTGTGTACTGTATGTTGAGATGTCTATTTTTGAACCATGCTGTCAAAGAAATAATAATAATTTATACTTTATTAATCCCGCAAGGGGAAATTACAATGTTTTCACTCTGTTATTATACAAATTACACACAGGCCTGAATTAGACACACATGCTCAGTACCTATACATGCACTAATGGAGAGATGTCAGAGTGAGGGAGCTGCCCACGGAAAGGCACCCCGAGCAGTTGGGGGTTCGGTGCCTTGGCAGTGCCCAGGAGGTGAACTGGCACCTCTCCAGCTGCCAGTCCACCACCATACTTTGGTCCGTATGGGGACTTGAACCAGTGACTCTCTGGTTCCCAACCCAACTCCCTACTGACTGACCTACTGCCTGAAATGTTCTGCAGACTTTTGTCATAAACCATAATTTAAGTGCCTAAATATTTTTTTTTATAATTACATTTCACTGATTAATACAAAGTCATGAGATTGTTTTTTGCATTTGACAAATCAATAAAATTAGAGGATAGATTTACATTTTTGTGAGTGTTTTTTTTTATAAAATACTCACCTGCCATATTGAGTTACTGTTCACTCTAATCATTCCCTTTTATCTTTACCGGCTTTCAATTGATCCGAACACGGAAATACAAGTTAAATAAATATGGCATCAGAGTATTAAACAAAAATAAAATAAAATGTAACCCTATCTTTGAATTAAATTGTGAAGTGTTGCATTTTTGTTATGAAGTGTTTTGTTGAAGTGTGCAGTTTGAAAACTCACAAAACAACTCACTCATTAATACATTTATTAAATATAGCCAATGTTATTCCATTCATAGCCAGTCTTGGAATACATTTCATTTTTATTCATTTACAGAGAAAAGAAACAAGACATCATTGTCAACAAAAGGGAAAGAAAATACTACATGGATCAACATTATTTGAGACAAACTTATCTTAATTTGTGAATGTTAAGTTCAAAGCTGGAGTACAAAGTAAAAGACGCAAGCATCAACCTGAACAGCTAGTGTACCAAAACAAAATGACCCCCCCCATGTCAACATGGTCTGTCTCACTGCTCTGAAGCCTCTCACTGAGGAAAGACAGGAAATATGGGCTGAAACTAAGCACTTTGAGTAAGCAGAGGTTTTGAACCAAAGGCAAGCAGCAAACTGAACCACAACGTGGGCCTTTTTCTACGCACAAAAGGTGAGGCTCTCTGCTACAAACATTTCAGATTGCGCAAGGTCACACAGGAATGGGAAGGGCTGTCGAACAGAGAGGGAAAGAGGAATGGCTACTTTTTTTTTTATTACATCCATCTTTGAGCAACAGAGCGAAAGATTTCACAACAAAAAGCCCAGCCTGTAAGGAAGACCAGAACATACAGATGGACAGACAGCTATAAAAATGTACCAACTTCTCAAGGTAAGAAATCTATACAAACTTTACATTAAAAAGCACGGACATTCTGTCTATTAAAAACAACGCGTTGAGCAAAGCACTGACTATGAAAATCCAAAAATACAGCAATCTTCTACATGAGTTATAATACAGGACATCACTGATGTCAGCTGCTTTACACAAACAAACCAGCGGGGGGACTAACCCATTGGTTTATTCATCAGAATCAAACAAACGGCCAGAAGACGAGTGAAAATGTTATTCTGCTGGGTTTCGACACCACTCCTTATCAGTAATGTTGAGGAACATACAATCAAAGTGCAACTAAAGAGAGCCAGCGACAGCACCAGCACATAACCGTTTAAAACCTGTCCCGTTTCATCAAATGTTCAAATAGCCTGAACAGCAGTTACCTATCATAGTTTTTCTTTTGTTAAAAAATATAAATATCTCTTGTGTAAAAAAATATCACAGGTGATTTATTTTCTTTGAGTACAAATAGAAAAAGGAAATTCTTGGCAAAATTTTGTTTAGTCTGTCACCAAAAAGGGAATAAAGACGATTGGTAGAAGATGTTTTGTAGGACATGGTGGAGCTGTGGTACTTTGGAATGAGCTCTGCAGGCAGTCAGTACATGGAGAGGGGGGGTGGACCCCTGGAGGACCAGCTGCAGTTTGGTTGGCTGTGTTCTTTAAGGTGTGACTTTCAGTGACCTTTGACCTTATCAAAGAGTGAGTCTGCTCTTAGGAGATACTACGCTCACGGGCCAAGAGGGGCTCATCTTACCTCATCCTCTTCACCCTTTTCCTCTGGGGAAGCAGGGACAATTTCCCGCCCAATTCAGCGTCTATTAGTCTACATCACGTAACTGTGTATCCTTCAGTCCTCCTGTGTTCTGGATGCTTCCACCTCACTTTGGCCTAACGGCTCGGCCTCAGTCCTGCATCTCTTGGCCGGCCTTTCGTGTGCTGTTGCCGTGTCTCTGTGTTCCAGCGGAGGCTCCAGAGAACCATTTTGGTCGTGGTTGGGCGCACCGGGTTGGCTGCAGCCATTGGAGTTGTTGTCTGAGATGGGAGGAGGAGCTTCCACTGACGGATGGGAGGGACCGTTGGACTGAACGGACTCAGACGGGACTTGATTTACTGGGGGCAACTGAGCGCCGTCCACTGGGTGGTTTGAATTGTGGCTTGCGATACCTGACAATGAAAAATTAAAAGTTAGTGGTTTGACACAACTAAAACGTTTGACCACACAAATTACAAAGATTGTAGTAGTATCTGGCCATGCAGATGGGGGGGGCCGTGCAGACCGCCATCCAAATTACTGCACTGAAGCAACGTCACCATACAGAAACCTACATCAGATCATGTGAGAAAGTTTTTTATAAGGGCTTGGGAAAACGGTATTTTGACACTAAAACATACTTACTTCACTTAGGGTATGAGCTGTCCTTGAGTCTTCAAGGACAGAAAGTGCACTTTAGAAATCCCTTTTTTTTTTTTACCCAGACATTTCAAAAATCAAACATTTTAAAGCTGTAATTGCAATACCGTAAAACCGTGATATTTTTACTCAAGGTTATCATACCGCCAGAATCTCATACCGGCCCATGCCTAGTGTATGTGTAGATCAGTCATTGTTATTCATCAGCTCACCGTTCTGACTGCTGCCGTCTTCCCTCTCCGAGTGGCTGGCGCTGCTGCTGGAGGTGGTGGGAGGAGGCGACGCCGCCCTGCTGGACGTGGCGCTCTCCGTCTCGTCCAGTAATCTGTCCATGTAGTCTCTGATGACACACAGCAGCACACCGGCCGTTAGACACAACCTCACTCTTGATATGGTTTAAAAGACTAGCCAAGTGTATGTGGTCTGGTCGGTCCCTTTTTTTCTAACCTAGAAGTGATTGCAGCTGGGTCCTCCTAGCTCTGGTCTAATACTGCACGTTGAATCGTAGTGTTTGATACAAGCTTGTTGCAATACATGAAGCCAATCCCAACCGTGTGCTGCTGTGGCTGTTGAGGCGGTATCACCAGTTACGTTGTCACATCCAGAAGGTGTTCCATACAGCGATATTATCCGTTAAGCCAAGTTTATCTACGGACTAGGTTGGTCCCAGTCTTGAAAGCTTTATCTTTTTATTTAATTCTGGCTTTGTGGTTGTTACATTCCTTTGGCTGAAATAACACAAAGTCTTTTATTTACTGTTCGACCCTGGCAGTGCAATAATGTTACACTACACCCATCATTCATAGCAAGAGACAAAAATGTATATAATCTCTACTAGTTTATTTTTTACATCTCATTAGATTCCTTAGGTTTCTTTATGCACAATAGAAATACATTTTATTGGCTTACTGCCTGGAGTGTTTCAACAGAATAAGAACTGATGGATATTAAGATACAGCTAAAAATATTTTTTTTTACCATAACCATGGCTGAGGCATCCGTATGAAGGAAGGAAACAGACACCACATTACAGGGAAATCATACGTTTGTTATCTGAGACCTGAAACCACATGGGATACTTTCACTGGAGTGGCTCATTCTACACAGCACAGACTGCAGCAATAAACTCAAGACAGTGCCCTTTCTAAAATACAGAATTTATTATATATTTAACAGTATATGTCCTGTACTCCAAAGTCTTCCATGAATGAACCTCAGACCCTATGCTCATGTATTCTGAATATAAATCCATCAGCTACCTTTAAATCCACAGAAATGCAATTGAGCTCTGTCATCACCTTATGTTTTTCAAAGAAATCTGCGTTTTTAAGTAGCATTAAGTTTAATGTATCATGTGTGTCTGCAAAAAGGACCCACCAGCAGCTGACTTATTTTCACACAAAAACAAACTAAGAATCTTTTTTACACTGGTTGGATGTTTGTATTGTAGTTGTGGATCACAAAACCTCTATTGGAATATTAGAAACAACCAACATGACCAAACACATCAACCTGAAACAGGAAGACAATTTCTTCCATTAATATTTTACACATATTTTAAAAACTTACGTGACACCAGGGTGAAGGTTGTATTTCCTTTTTCCAAGTCTGGTTTGCTGTGCAAAGAAATCATAACGCTCAGACTTCTTCCACATGTAATAAAAGGCCACACATTCTCCTACAGACCTAGTTCTCACCTGAAAGATTTAATTCAGCAGACATGAAATAACCATTATTACCATCGTCTGAACATATAGATTCAGTACAATTTCAAATAAGAGACAAATCAAATTATTGCTTGGGACTCTGACAAAGGTCATATGATCTACAGACACTTTAACACAAAAAACTAAGAAATTTGATTTGTCTCAAAATGCAACAAGGTTGAGTCCAACCCTCAGCATCACACAGCAAACACATCAACATACATTTCAAATGAATGTTGTGATTATCAAACATGATTTTAATGTTATCAACACATGGTCATGCCATATTAATCAGAAATGGTTCATTAATGTGGCTTTGAAACATTGCTCTTACCTTGTTGGCCTGTATTAAATGAAAGTCTTTCCCATAAGCTTTTAGTCCTTGTTCAAAATGTCTACATTCCTCTTCAGTCCAGACAGATAGCTCCTCTGTTACACAGAGAATAAGTATTAATCTTTCGTCTGCAAGGTTTTCTTAACATGATCCAAGTACAGAACACGATATAACCCCAAACATGTTGCATCAGAGAAAACTGAAGGCCAATATGTGATGGACATTGAGGTTTGATTGTCTACTTACCTCTGGCTGCTTTTACATTAAACCTAAGTCTTCTTAAAGCTTCCTCTGTGTCAAAGTCACATTTCACTAGTTCATACAATGCCTACAGGGAAACAAATAAATAAACAAATGAATAAACATGTAATACAGAACGATTGCAACTCGTTTAGTAGAATTAATTTACTGTTACAGTTCTGGTCTTTTCATGGGATTTGTTCACAGTGAGAGAAAAAATATAGAATATTATGCTGTCACCTGTTCATTGTCTTTGATATGGGATCCCTCTGGGATTGCATCCACTCCCTTCTCCTCTCCTGTCCGCCTCGATGCCTCGGTCAAGAACTCCACCACTTTGCCTTCAGGAAGACACTCGGGGTTCCACAACAACTGGTCATCATTTTCATAAACTACAGGACAAATAGATATAGGCAATGTGATGTTAACCTTCTGTTTACCGTACCATCTTCAGTTCTTTTGGACCCAGAAAGGACACACAGTTTTACAGCTTAAAATGTTGTCCAGCCAGCTTACCTTTTTCATTGTCTTTATATTTACACAGGCCAACAGGAGTTTCTGCCTGATACATTGAACCCACCATGATTTCCTGTTGGAAATAAACACAAAGTTTAGACTGGCTGACAATTACTTCATAATTGATTACAAATATGAAACCTGCTTTTTTTTTCTTTACACCATGAAAACTGTAGTGTGTAAGTGTAGTATTTGTGAAGAGAGCTTAGTGCGTTTTTAAGCCATAAATCCATCAGCAACTTTGATAGCGGTGTATTTCTAAAAGTCTAATGGATTAGACAATAGTGAAGTGACACTGCACATGCTGCAAATCCTGACATAAATAGGAAGTAGTCTGTATGCAAATGTATCTGATCAAGGCATTTAGCATTTCAAAGAAACCATGTTTTTGTTCTGACAAATGCGTTGGCAGCATAGTATAAATCAAGCTGTAATCTGACAGTACGAGTGTCTGACACTCAGATAAATAAAGTTTTTACACACCTTTTTCCAGTCTTCAGACGGAACATAGTCCTCATCTTCATCTGACTCCTCCTCTACATCATTATTACCTGAGGCACAATGTGAAATCCATTTAACCAGCTAAACCACAGACAAAAATCTGCATTTAGTTTCAACAAGAGGAAAGAAGAGAAAGAAAAGGAGATAAGATGGCACATACTTTCAAAGTACTTGAGTTTCTGTGGGCGAATGAGTTCTGCTGTGCCAAGGGACCTGACTGAGCGTGTGCGAACCTCCGAGGTTGCCTGGGCCTCATCCCTCTGTCCCAACGAGATCTTAACACCCTCACCCTGAAAACAAACAAACACAAAAAGTTCCAAACGATGCTAAAAATCACACACAGTCAACACAACCAAATATATGAAGTATTTGGAAACCATATCAATGTCAAGAGACTCAAGAAACACCGACATACCTCATTTCTTTTTAACTCGCCAGTCCTTTGACTGCTTTCATCGTTGTCAAAGTCCTCTTCCTCCTCTTCTTCCTCGTCATCCTCTTCTTCCTCAGGTTCTTCCTCCTCCTCCTCCTCCTCCTCATCTTCATCTTCATCTGCTGGTGAACCGCCCCCATAACCATACAGACTCAGCAGCTCATGAATGGGCATCTCTCCCTCCTGTTGAAAGAAAAATGACATTGTATTCTAAACTGTAAAATTAACTAAACGTACACTTAACAATTTGATGCCTAAAGGAATCATTTTTGTCTAAATGTAAATTTAAAACTCAGGATTGGGACTTGCCATTGATTGAAAAGACAAAACCAAATATGAGCTCAAAGCCTGAAACTTACCCGTGCAAGATCTTCAATCTCATTGGCGTTGGTCTCATCTGATGCCTCCAACATTTCTTCTTCCTCCAGGGTGCGTTCATCATCAAAGTCATGGACAAGCATGTCTGCTGACGGGTCGAAATCATGGTCAACGGAACCTGCTGAACCTCCTAGAAAAATATCCCCAAAAATGAAAGCGATACTGCAAATTTTGACTAATAAATATAACTGAATGAAATATTTACTTTAAAATCATGAACAAATCCAATAAAGGTCAAACAAGTATATCTGAATATACACTCACCGGCCACTTTATTAGGTACTAGAGCTGCACCGAATTCAACTGCTCGTTAACGCAAATATCAAATCAGCCAATGTGGCAGCAACTCAATGCATTTAGGAATGTAGACATGGTCAAGACGATCTGCTGAAGTTCAAACCAAGTATCACTTCTGTCAGCTAAGAACAGGAAACTGAGGCTACAATTGGCAAGACTCCAAAATTGGAAAAAGTTAAAAATGTTGCCTGGTCTGATGAGTCTCGATATCTGCGTTTAGATAGATGGTAGGGTCAGAATTTTGCGTAGACAACATGAAGGCATGGATCCAGGCTGGTTGGTTCAGGCCGGTTGTGGTGGTCTGATGGTGTGGGGGATACTTTCTTGGCACACTTTGGGCCCCTTAGTACAGATTGAACATTGTTTAAATGCCACAGCCTACCTGGGCATTGTTGCTGACCATGTCCATCCCTTTATTACCACAGTGTACCCATCTTCTGATGGCTACTTCCAACAGGATCAAGCACCACGTCCCAAACTCAAATCATCTCAAACTGGTTTCTTGAACATGACAATAAGTTTACTGTACTCAACTGGCCTCCACAGTCACCAGATCTCAATCCAATGGACCACCTTTGGGATGTGGAGATTTGCATCATGGACATACAGTCGACAAATCTGCAGCAACTGTGTGATGTTATCATGTCAATATGGACCAAAATCTCTGGGGAATGTTTCCAGCACCTTATTGAATCTATGCCACAAAGAATTGAGGCAGTTCTGAAGGCAAAAGGCAATCCAATCCTGTACTAGCAAGGATTATCTAAAAAAGTGGCCGGTGAGTGTATATCTAGATTAAAGATATATTCAAGTATGGGGGTGGGTGAACTGGATCAAATCTTCTATCCTGGCATATGTAATTTGATACCCACAATATCGTTAATTTAATTAAAATTCAATTAAAATTAATTTGCTTGTTTACTATAGTAGCCTAATTCTTCACATAACTGACAAATCCAAGATCCTACAGATTAAAAACCAAGATGGCGAAGTCTATTTTGGCAAGTCCACGGAACTGATTACCAATAATCAAAGTACTTTATCACACTGATGCAAAATTCCTTTTAAATCTTACATTACCATCTTATCGCCTAATCCTAGCTTTAATAAAATTGCTGATATATAGACAGAGGCTTGACGTGTAGCTGCAAAATAAGCCTTTTGTGTGTTTGTTTTACCGTTGTGTATACACATTACTGGTGTAAGCAAATTAGAAAACACAAACATACAAATAATAACTATTATTATTGTTGTTGTTAATAACACAATTATTTGATAGAATACAGATCATTAAGTCTAAGACTATCAATCAATTTGGGAATAATGGTTCCTATCCTGTGTTTTGGATTTTGGTGAAGGTGCTTCCCTTTCTTTACATTTAGGCCAAAATTGTTCCTTTAAGCATCAAATTGAATATGTATAATTAAACGTAAGTTTGAACAATAGATGTGAAAGATATGCCATGCACCTAAACAACAACAAAAAGGCTCCAACTTTATGTACCTGGGCTCGAATTCCCGAGGGAGGGCTGGAAAACGGAAAACATAAATAAAGTTAAAGAACAGCTTCAGAGGCAAAAAATCTCATTAGATGTACGATTAGAAACGTTTTGCCGCTTTATACAACTTATCTATAACATAATAAGTTACTGTGGCAGGGGGGCACGGATGAGTTCGGAAAAAGCGCGCTCGACCCTGTGCTCTAAAAGCTGACTGCAGTTCAATAAGAAAAAAAGAAACAAAGACTGTCACCACTTCCTGTGGGAAAATGTATGTAGCATCTCAACATAGAGTAGCAAAGGTACAGTGGTGTTTACTGCCTGCTTTCACCCACAGTTAGCTAAGTTACAGCAGGCGAGTGCTTACTAGGTTGATTTACTCAACTGGCTAACTTGCATAGAAATTGAAAGCTACATATCCTTTATATATATTTAGCTAACGCGTCCAAGTTACATTTGATATCAACAGCCTGCGAATAATTATCGAAAAACAACACATAAAATAACTCTAACCATGACACTACCGCTACGTATCTAATTAAAAACGTTCAAATGGATAGTTCGGTATTCTTAAACAAAACCGCGAAGTAGCATCGCTAACGCCGCAGCTACCTTCCGTCAGGGCTAACTTAGCGCCGCTAATGTTAGCTAACGTAAATCCGAAGTTTAGTAAACATTCTTGTGTCAAGAAATGGCTATTATCTAGCAACGCAAACATCTGATTCTTAATTTCGTATATTAAAACTACAACACGCAAACGAGGTACACATTCGAGTGAACCAACTATCTTACAGTATATATTTATTTTTTTCCGAATATTTATTTCACTTTCTTACCTCCGCCATGTTTGCAATCCTGCAGGGTCACGTCAGGGGTTAGCCGTAGTTCCCGGATGTAGAGCCCCGCCCACCTGCAGTATCAAGAACATACTATTCCATGACTATTCCATGGCATGGAAGATGCAGTGACATGATGTATTATTATGTGCATTATGTAGCCTAATATTATATTCATAAAAACGTTAGCAAACGTAACATATACATATACAAACAGTCTCCACTGTGTTTAAAACGCTGTAATGTTTAATTACATCTAAATCAATTTAATTCAATGTATTAGTATGCTCTAAAACGAGAAAATAGTATCAGTAAGAAATAAGAATATGTAAAGTTTTTGTTATTTTTAATTTTTTTTAAGTTGCCTAAATGCAGTATGAATGTAAATGGCACTGAAATGTTTCACCCTCGGCCTCAAAATAATTTCCCCCTGGGATTATTAAAGTATTTCTGATTCTGATTCTGATTAGACACAGATATTTAGAATATATTTCTTAAAATTTATATGTTAATGTTTTGGTCATCAGCACTGATCCATTGGCCATTATCTGGGAAAAACTAAAATCTAATAAAATTATGTCAAGTTAATAACAATAATTCATATTCACTTAGATCCTACAGCAAAGATTATGTTGTATATGCTGTACCTTCACATGGCCAGGCTGTAATGCAAAACTGAATGTTGCTTTAATTCCATAAAGGGAATACTCAAGAGGACCCAACAGTGATGTGTAGGAACATTCAACATCATGTAATAAATTCAAACATTGAACATATTATAAAAGTTTTGACAATTATGTAATAGTGTAATTACACCTGTGGATTTACTGCCATGACAAATTAAAATCGCCAAAATAACCAAGGTTACAGGTTTTTGAGCACAGGGATGAATATCAACAATTTATGTTGAATATATATATAAATCACTAGTATGCGAGAGAAAGACACATTCATTATAAAAACTATATTTTTGATTTTGCTTAGCCCAGTTGATACATGGGCTGGCAATGACTATTTCAAGGTCAACCCTATTTCATGACACAGTTCAATTTGACAACAAGTGTACCGGTTAATGCAACTGTCTCTTCTCGGAATCACTGATTTATGTCCATGATAGTGGGCACACACTCCACTATGTTGCTATGTAGAGAGCCATCACCTCAGTTTGTTGTAGGATGGCTATCTCAAGCGAGCCATTAGGCAACAATTTGCTAAATCCATGTCAATAAAAACCCTGCATTTTGGACATAAATGAGTCATTCTTTCTCTTATGTTGACAATCAGTGATCATCACAATGGCCTGGATTCCCACACATATCCCAAATGACCAGATTGACATCCGTTGTTAAAAGCACATGATGGTTACCAAAGATTGTACAAACAATGTACACAGGTATGACCTGAGGAAGACTTGGGAAACTGTGTGACATCACTGGAGACTCTATATAAAAGGGTTGATCAGGATCAGGTTTTCTGAGAATAAACGCCATGAAGTCCCTAATCTTGCTTGCGATGCTGCTGTGCATGTTGTGTGCAACACAGGTACAGACACAGGATAATACAAACACGATGAGGCTGTGTGGCCGGGCGTTTGTGCGGGCAGTGGTGTACACCTGCGGAGGATCCAGGTGGAGAAGACTGATGGGAGAAGAGAAGACTTTGCCAGGCGGTGAGTACACAGTCACTGGAATCCTTCTTTGTAGCTTTGGGGTTCATTTCACAACTGTATAATAAATTACTGATAGGCTGATATCTCTCCGTAGGTGGCAGGGAGCCAAAACTAAAGACGACAGATGAGCCAGCGATAGACCGTCCTTGGCGGGACCAAAACCAGGCACTAATACAAGTGTGCTGTCAACTAGGCTGTCGACGGAGTGACCTCTCCATGCTCTGCTAAAAGGGGAATATCCAAAGGGTCCTTGGGTTGATAATCATCAATCTGTCTTACATCAGCTTAAAATAAAATCTTCAGAACATTGTTAGGATAATGTGATTTCATTTTCCATGCTTCCAAAAATAAAAAAAACAACATGAATTGTTCTTGCAAATTCTTGTTTTATCATTTTATACATGGAAAAATATACAACATACAGAACTCTTCAACAGCAGCAATTTTTTTCGTAACTGTGAGAAATGCATAACTAAAGCGACCCTTGTGTTCTTATCAGAGTCTATTCAATGTCTGCATGATTCACTCAAAGTAAACAGCGTAGACAGTTGCCACCCCAAATAGAGAGCTGTTCTTGAAGGAGTAGGAGGCGAAGGTGTCATTAGCTGCATCCCACAGACAGCGGCTGCTGATTTGCATGCTCTGCCCGGTGAGCTGGCCGATGTGGACCAGGACGACAATCTTATATCGGGGAATCATGAGATCCTTCACACGGGCTCTTATCACCTGGGAGGGGCAATCCAAAGAAAGAAACTGAAGTTCAAGGTATTCAAAAAGTGTTGCATGAATGAGCTTTTCAGTTTTACTTACCTCAGATATTGTTTTTGTCATTTTTTGAGACCACTCTCCTTCATATTCCTCCTCTTGGAGGTAGCTGGTAAGTACATCCTTCAGTATGTCTGTGACAGCTGGAATAGGGATGCGTTTGTACGGTCCTGTGATACAAAAACCAAAGACAACAATACCATGGCAAATAAGTTTGACTTCTTATGCAATTGCTTTGGCTAGTAAAAAATATAGTGATGCATTGATTGGACTTGGAAAGCAAATCAATCGAAATTGCAATTAATACTGCATCGAAATGTCTGCTCTCCCTAGCATGTACAAGGGAGAGATGGACATATGTGAAAACACTTCATTAAATCAGTGCCTTGGTGTAAGGTTGTAGTGAGGCTTAAGTACTAAATTAATCAAATCAAAATCATTTCACACATATGTGGATGAACTAAACCTCTTAAAGAATCAAAGATCGATCATTGTTGTATTATACTGTTACAGTACATCTGTAGTTGGTGATGATGCTGTGGTGGAGCATGTCTGCCATACTGGTGAATGTTATCTTACCCATCTGGTAGGTGTTCTCCGTTGTTACGGCCATCCGAGGGTTGTCATCATGGTGTGCTAGTTCATCCATGTACGACACAGTACTTATAGAGCTGGAATCAGAGATTGTAGTTATGGTATGTACACACTGTGGTTGACTGACCTCCAAATAATTTAGGAAGAGCTGAGTATAACTTCTCAACCAAACATATTGCATGTGTTGGGAATGCTTTCTGAATTCTGCCATTCGTTATGATTAATAAAGATGACTGACAACAATACAAGAATGATGAAAGGTGGATATCGGCCCATATTGTCTGCTTAATCTAACTTTACTCACTCCTTAGTCTTGCCAGTTGTTTCTTTGCCTCTGACTCCATGGTTTCCCTCTGAGGGCAGCTTTCCTGCCCTCTTCTCTCTTCTTTGGGATTTGTCTTTAAGCAGGTCAGACATGATGACGGCTTGTCTTTACAGGACGACAACCTAAATATATTGACGTTAGCTCAATTAATAACTAGTTAAACATATACAGTGGTAACGTTACTTGAGGACGCGTATCAAACACATATTGTCGAAGTGAAAACTCAATCGGAAAGCGTTTAGCTAAACTATGTAAACATTGCTATGCTAGCTTTCCTGGGTAACGTTATAGGGATTCTTTTTGGCTAATTAAGGACAACAGTATAGTTTTACAGATTATGCCGTGTCAATTGGGCTACAAAGAAATATTACGGAGCGAAATTGAACACGTTTTTACCGATCTCAGGACCTCTTGAACCGAGCAGAACAAAGTAACTAGCTAGCTAGCTAGCGCCGTAGAGCTTGGTGTTGTCATGGCAACCATGAACCATCAGTCAGAGTAGGAAGGGTTTCCATGTATGAACGCTTCCTGCTGCTGAACTGCCCCAAAGATAAACATTTGTGTTTGTTTGTAGTAGTGACATTATTTTTCAAGGACTATTTCACGTTATTCATAACTCCATCTGCAGATGAAGACTGTGAGATGTGGTTGAAAAGCTTCTGGAAAAAAGCTACTAGGTGGACCTAAGTTCAGATCAATCTTGACCTTGGTAAGAGCAGTTGAGAAACAATCTGACCACAAGGTCTATTTAGTAGCTGTTCTGGAGCTTTTGATCACCCACATGATATTCATCAGCATAGCGTTTGCCTAGTTGTCATGGATTTCCAAGTTCAAGAATGAATTATTTTTTAACCTGAGCTTAACCCGTGTTAGACATGTAAGTGTAAAATCACTAAATGGGCCTTGTGGTGAAATAGTTTTCTTTATTAGCCTAATAATATTATGTCCCCATACCCTCTCCTCTCTGATGAACCCGCGTGACCCAGTTGAGGCTTTGTGGAATTTAGGAATAAATCATAAATGACAGTAATAAAATAGTCTAACAGCAGAAATCAGGTTGAGAGATTCACTTTTACAGAAACAGAAAATAATTGTATAATCTAGCCAATATCCCCATAATGCATACTTTTCTGTCTCTGAACAAATGAGAGGGAGATAAATGTGTCATATTTCCTCTTCTTTATTACCAAGTAAAACAGGTATTACATTATATTTTTTTTCATATATTTACTTTCAAAATCTTTGGATGGGAAATTTACATGACATGTTTGCATATTCTGTGTCTAATGCAGTGAAAGGAATACAGCCAAAACATTGTAGAAAAAATAAACTTACAGAAACTCTTCCATATTGGTGGACTAAGTGTATGCTCAAAAAAGGCAAAGAAAAACAGAAGCATAAGTAACAGAAACACTGAGAACTGTTGTTCTTAATAAACTGAAAGAACCATATGTTTTTTTCCAATTTCAAACAACTAAATGAAATATTACACCTAGGCCCAAACTGTGAGTCAACACATAAAAAACATTCAATAAAATGTAATGTTCAAACACATATTGATATGTGACATGAGCCCATGAATTGTTTTATTAATGACATTTAAGGTGTGTTTTGTGTGCAATTCAAACACAGGAGAATGTTAAACACCTATATCAGATGCATGGAATGGGAATAGCAATTAATACATGCCAAATTTATTGACAATGAGTTTCTGAAGGTGCAACAACAGCAAAACAGAGAGTGGAGGTTTAAGTGAAGGAAAAAAAGTCTTCTCTCATAGCACAAATATACAGTAACACTATCATGACCTTATTGAAATGGATAACTGGCGTTGCATTGATAAGACTGGAATGGACAAATGCAGATTTCATGCATCACCGTTTGGAGTTATTCATCAACAGTAACACGTTTATGGTACAAGAAACCCTCATGTAAAACAATAGATGAAGAGTGGGAGTGTTGTTACATAGAACCTAATTCATCATGAGTGCTGACATCAATAAACCAAGAGACAATCACAGACACATCCATATGCCCAGAGAAATATTGAAACATAGCTTTTTATGTACACTTTTTACACTTAAATATTGCTATTAGAAAATGATAAAACATTTATTCAACATGGTGGAAAAGCAAGAAAATAAAACAGGGACATAAATAGTGCTGTCTTCTTGATAGACATTTCTTTTCATTACTCTGTTATGTCCCCAATAGTCCTTGTCAAGACCTCTATCAAAGATCATGGTCAAAGGAATTGGTCAAGTTTTTAAGCAGCATCAAAGGCAACTCCTACAATTGTCAGCCCAGGTCCCTCATATTTCTCCTGAAACTTAAAGCTCCTTCTTACCACCGTTTGGCACTCTTGTCTGGCTCTGTATGCGTCTTACATCTTAAGGCCCTTTTAAACATAATTTCTGTAACATTAACAGAATAAAGGAACCAAACTCTTCCAGTGAAAGTAGCAGCTGTTATTCACACAAGTATCGACTTTTTGTTACAAAATTTGACTATTCACACACCACCACAAATACCACTAAAGTCCTGTGATGTAGGAAAGTTGATGTATCTCAGCATTGCACTTGCTCATAGTGGTAATGTAATGCTTTTGTTCTTCAGCAGGACAAATGGCTGTAACGGATTTCCAACTCTATGTTCACATGACCCGTTAACGGCAATATGCCATCAAAGTAGTGGTAAAGGCTGCGTGTGTAAAAGTATAGCATTACATATATTTGCTTCGATCCTGATCGCCATATGGGACAAAATAAGATTTTTTTTGCAAACACATGAATGATATTTTGTAGGGAAATGATCATTGTTCAAAAATAATTCCATGCTTTTCTGCTATAAACCACATAACCTAGGTAGGTAGTAGAATGATAAGCAGGCACACCACAGCCACACATAAAGTATGCTATATACATTTTTGGTAACATACCTGATTTTATGAAACCTTTTGAAACTGTGTTTGAAAGTTAGTCTGTATTTGATTAGCTCGCAGACTAGCTGCCTTGGTATATAACGTCTGCCAGATATGCAGTAGCTAACTCAGCTAGTTGGCTAATTTGATAATTGTCAGCTACACAACCAAGGTATTCCATTCATTAATGTAATCCCTTTAAAAAAAGTAAATGTAAACTGGAAATTTAGCCACTTGTGGGCAGCGGAAACCAGCTGTGAACACTGACATATTATACCTTTTAAGTTGATATGGTGAATTTGTTAACAAACACTTGCCTTTTAACATAGATTAATACATCCAGCAGATATGCAGTAACACTAGCATTCATTTGGAGTCATGTTTTTGGCCACCTGACCAACATTTACCCTTCTTTCAATTCTGTTTTTAGTCTCTATCAACCTCTAAAGAAAAATCAGATTTTTAAGCTGCTAAATGTTCCAGAATGTTCCCCAGCTGGTTGCTAACTTTGACAGTGGGGTTAGCCATTTTGCTGAAACAGCTGCCTGCTGCGACCAAAAACAATGCTATGAGAGCAGTCAGAGTCAACCAAAACAGTACTGTACAGTCGGGTGATAATTCTCTGTGGGTTTGTCATTACGAGCAGCCTCATTCACCTAAAAGTAATTATGTCATCCCATGTAAATACAAAAATATTGATTATAGCCATTTTAAACTTAAATTCCAAACTTGAATTTAAATTTAAGATATGGCAAATAAGTAAAATTATTCCTCTGCTCAATTAAAGTATTTGTTGTATGATGATAATTTCTCTACAAAATATAATTCATGTGCTCAATATTCCCCATCATGCGATCCGGATTGAGGCACAAATATAATTCCATATAAAAAGCACCTTCAGATTAAAGGTCCCATGGCATGAAAATTTCACTTTATAAGGTTTTTTTAACATTAATATGCGTTCCCCCAGCCTGCCTATGTTCCCCCAGTGGCTAGAAATGGTGATAGGTGTAAACCGAGCCCTGGGTATCCTGCTCTGCCTTTGAGAAAATGAAAGCTCAGATGGGCCGATCTGGAATCTTGCTCCTTATGGAGGTCATAGTAGCTACAGACAGAAATGGCACATACTAAGGAAAGCTTATTGTGGGACTGGCTCTCGTGGCTGTAACTCTGCACCAAGGCTGAATTTCAGGAAAGAGACTTCAGATACAGTATTAGGGGACCACTAAGGTCTATATAAAAGCATCCAAAGAGCACCATGTCATGGGACCTTTAAGAGTGCTGATGTTATTCCAGCGCTGCAGGTCATTTGAACTGTGAACTGACCAGTCACCTTCAATCACAAGACTGATAGAATGGGCTGTGAGATTTCAAAGGCTGTCTACACAGAAACATAAATTCTGCTTAGACAACGATAAAGATCAATCACACGTGGTGGAAAAAACTCTGATTTGAGGTGGCAGTGTAAATCAGATATTACCATGGAACCTATAACTTATTAAAATACAACTGCAAAGCAACTCTATAATACACTTCTTTTTTCTTTTCTTTTTTTTTTACATTTTCCATTGTTTTCCACCTTGCTTAAGATTGTTGTAATATTATATAATCATTTCACATTATCTTTTACAGTGCATTTGCAATGACTAGTTAGACAAAAGAAACTGCAATGAATAAGGCTGGATCACTCTATGAATCCACAAGTATGAAAACAAGAACAAAGAATCAGAGCTTCCCTATGTTTTACTCCATGTAAGCCCATATGTGTTCCAAGTGCACAAAACTAATGATTTGTATTTACTTGCATAAACTCAGCAGCAGTCAGTCTACTGAAAATGATATTACAAACTCAAAAATCATCTCTGTGTGTTGTGTTATTCTGTTAAATCTCAAACATTAATTCTAATGGTTGCTAAGGATAAAGTTTCAAATGCACTAAACATGGGATGGATCCATAGTCTTCACAGTCAAAAGCCATTGATTCTTTTGGTTCTGTTCACAAACAGGTCCACTAATTATCCGCCAAATATTTCCCTGTGAAGTAAAACGAAATATCAGAGAAGCAGAGAAGTTGAGCGTGGAGTGTCTGTGTGCATTTAGATGACTATACCAAAGAGGTCACACACAATACTGATACTCAAACTGACCTGCAGCAAATCTCTTCTTGATCAGCGATAACCGGTAGCCAGTCCCAACCAGCTGGATGTCGCACCCCGACAGAGTGCATCCCTCACTGCTGAACTGGACTGCCAGCTGTGAGGGTTTACAGGGACCTTCTGTCATCTGGAACCGGCCCAGAAGAGCCCCTACTCCTGTAGGACGCAGATACAGTATTGATAGGTTTGTGTGGGTTTCTGTTTCTGTTACTTTGTGTAGTGAAATGATAACATTTTGATAGAAGAATAAAGAATATACTGTATAAATCAATCCAAAAACAATGCCAATACCAATACACTTTTTGCCTGTAACTGAGATTTCAGTTCAGTGCAGTGACATAAGGGAGAATATAATGAGACTGATTCTCTGTTTAGCAAGAAGATTATGTAAGAAAATGAATGAACACATAAAATGAACACTTACCTCCATTTTCAGATCTATGAGAGAGACTGGGGATTTTCCACTGTATCGTCTGCTGCTCTGGATTCCTTTATGAGAAAGTAATTCCACATTACAGAGGTTGTTGTTGCTGTCTGTCTGATAAATTAGGCCTAAGGGCATTTTTCACACTATACACACTATAGTTGGTTTGCTCTGGTCCGAATCAGTTGATGAGTTTGTAAAGTTGGAGTGTTTTTCCTTTGGTTCGGTTTCTTTTTGAATCAAAATGCATTACTACAAACCACACAAGAACGTTCGTTCCCCTTATTGGTCAGATGTGTCTGGGACGGGAGCACAAAAGTAAATACAGAAAGAAAGTCCTGTGTTCTGGACTACTGCATATATCTGACTACAGTCAAGCTAGCCGTCTCTCGCCTCTACATGGTCAAACCGGTTCATTTCATTAAAATCATTTTCCAGATATTGCTTCTCAAGCAACGTTACTGTGTCTGCTCTGCTCCGCTGGCTCAGCGGCTGGTTTGACCACAGAGATGCGAGTGACAGCAAGCTGCTACAGTTTGCATGCCCTGCCGCAGTGCAGATTGCAAAGCAGACCTGACTACAGGAGCCATTTAGCTCAAACTTGCAGAGTACACCTGGTAGCTGGGTCAAATCACGTTCTCACCACAAACAAACCAAGTTTATCATAAACGGGTTTGTCTGTGACCGGACAGAGACCCCCTCCTCAGTGCGATTAGTGTGTTCACACCTGCCCAAACGAAACGCACCAAGAGGATAAACACTCCAGTGTTCGATTAAACCGAACTAAACAAGGCAGGTGAAGAAGTCCATGTCCACGTTATTACAGAACAACTTGAAGATTAAAGAGTGTTTAGAACTAGTTTTCTGTCTGGCATTTTTTTTAAATGAAAAACTTACATTTGAAACTTACAACATAGCATCTAAACATCCCATCATTTTGGGGAAAGGGTGTGAAATTGTTCTAGGTTGGATTAAGCCCCTCCATATGAGCCCCTTGAGCCGGTCCAAAATGCAAGGAGTCCTTACCAGGTGGCGGGGGGGATCATGGCCTGGAGTTTGGCCATGCCTCCATCCACAGGAACCAGGAACTGGATGTTGTGTAGTGGCACGGGGGCGGCCATGGCCTCTGTGTTGTATTTGTAGTCTATTCTAAGGTCTGTGTTGGTGGTGTCACCTCGCCAGCTCACCGCCAGGTTCAGAGGAGTGGACTGGATCCCCTCTGCTGACACCTGAGACACATGGAAACACAAGACGGTGAGATATATGGATGGATAGATACTATAGTTAGATCAACTAAATACATAGACCAATGGATATTCAATACCTGATATTTGATCATGTCCACGTTGTAGTATGTTGCCTGAGGCTTCTGTTCAGCCACTTTTTTCAGATGACTCATCAAGTTTGGCATATTCACCCAGAACTCCTTGGTGTCTACACTGTCTGTTGTGGAATCACTGAAGGATGAGAGGTACATATTTGATTCAGACAATCTCAACATCAAGTTACTCCATCAACCATGTGAGCACCATAATTAGATACTTCTGATAATAAATAGTGTGTGTGTTTGCCTGTAATGTTCATCTTACCAGCACAACAGCTGTGGATTGGGGAGGACCTGCTCCAGTCGACTGTAGTTGCTGATGCAAAAGGTGAGGATGGGTTGAGTTGGGTGGCTGGCAAAATGCCTGGTTATGCCGGCAGGGAAGGACAGCACCATCTCCCCTGTGATCTTCACAACACATCTGGGACGGAGGGAGTGAAGAATCAGATCTCAGAGATCATGCTGAACAAAAATGCACACTGCCAGAATCCCTTTAGCATCAAAGCTGAAGTGCAAAGTCGGTTTGTAGCAAGAATGTGTTTATTAGTATATAAAAAGAGACTCTTCATCTAGCTACTGATAGCAAAATGTTCCATCATTTCTGCATTTTATCAATGCATACTGATCAGTGATGGTCCCACTATCCAAAACAGAAAAAATGCTGGCCTACTTGCTGGGGTCTGCGCCTTTGAAGTAGGCATTGATGGTTTCTGTGAAGGCAGCTGCCACTGGCAGAGTGTCCTGGGGTCCCATGGTGAGCGGACTGGGTCCTCTGGAGCATCCTGTTGAAAACACAGACACACACACACACACACACACACACACAAAATACACCTAAATACATTAAGACTATGTCTATTCTCTTTGCTCCTTGCCTATATGCTCAAACGTTCCTCTATGGGTTATACACAAAGGATAGGGGAGTAATAACCAAAAAAAGCAAAACTCAACAATCCATTTAGAAACCGGATTCTATGTAAGTGAGCAGGGCATGGGATGGGATGGGCAGCAATATTCTGGCTCAGTGAACATGACCGTGGAAATGACTGCAGCTAAAAAGAGGGCAGGTGCATTCAGCCCATGCACTGCTGGGACCACAGTAGCATTCTGGCTTGACTCACCTTCAAAAGCTAAATAAAACCTGCCGTGGTCAAACCATACCAGAGGCTGTGAGGCCTCTGAGTGAGCAGAAACATGAGGAGGACAAGACTGTGAGACAAGGACATGACGATGAGCGACAACATGGAAACAGACTGAGATGTGAGGCTAAAGAAAAACAGGAAGAGCAAGAGGACTTGCTAGTAGTGTACCTGTGGCGGACATGTTAAGGTCCCTTCCTAAGGTTGGAGTGGACGCTGCACTCTGTAAGATAATGGAGGAGATGGAGGAAGAGCTCTCTGCCCGGGCCAGGGGGGCGAAAGGTGGGGGGCTGCCTGAAACCGGAGGACTGAAGGGCCGAGTCTGGAGACAGCACACAACAACAATTGTATTAATAATCAGTTTACACACTATTTTATTTCATCAAGGGAGAGAAATGCAAACAGAGACTGAGAAATGAAAGGACACTTCACATGTACCAGGTCTGTGATTGGTTTCCCTGGGGGCAGCTTTGGTCGCGAGGACGGTCGAGGAGGAGGAGGCGGGGGGACTGGACTGCCTCGAGACTGAGGCGTGGTGGGACGGGCTGGGGACGAGGGGCCTGCGGCACATACCAGTGTCTGTGGTTAGCACTGCCTTCAGATCACAGTGAGAGAGATTATCATTCAACATCAGCTCCAACATTTCCACTCATGTCACTTTCGCAGAGAGAGTACTGTATGTCCTTACCGGAACATACTTTAGACAGTAACGTGTGACCAAAATTTGATTTTAAAGCTATAGTGCGTAGTTTCTGTTTCCCCCATGAGGAATTCTAAGTAATGACAGCGTGTCCACATGATACAAGCCTTCCATGATTGCGCACTACCCCCACCCCTGCTTTTCGCAGTTGCTTGTATCCAAGGAGGACACGGAGGATTAAAAAAACATGATGGACTCTTAAGAAGAGGTAATTATCTTCAATCAATTTTCTGCGCATGAAAGTCGCCAGACGACACCATTTTCTGAACATAGCCATAGTGAGAAATACAGAGAGAGTTGTGTGGAGCTAAAAGTCCTAATTAGCTTTGTATCAACTCATTTGGCAATGGCTTGAATGTAACGGAAGTTAATTAATAATAAATAAATAAAGGTACGCATTAAACCTTTAAAGAGCTGCCATATTTCACTTCTACAATTTATTAAAAAGATTCACAGCTGTCTGGTTCTGGGATGCCACAAAATTACTGCTGAGCCTTTCGCAGGTGTTGTGGGTCTGAGGGTCCTGTTAATTAATAAAGGTCTGACATGGGACGTCCGCTATCTATAATCACCAATTGTAGGTAAATACTTTTTTTTTTTAAACATACACAAGTTTTTAAACATAACTGGAGCTTTATTTGTCATTGGTCACCTTGGAACAACAACATAATGTCCTGTGTATTTTAAATTATAAAAGATCATTTTGCATCTGTCCCTACGATAAAGTTACTGGTGGGGCATTAAAGAAGTATGTATGGTACAGAATTACATTGCTAAGGATTAAGAACATAATAGGCTGTTACCTTACAATCATACCACTAGATGTCAGTAAGAAGCAGTAGCACATGACATAAACCATTCCACTTTTTCTCTAACCAAAATTGGTTGGGTTAATTTGGATTTCTATTCAGACTATAGTGTCTTAGTGAAACTGCAGGAAGGACGTTACATTACACGGTAGATTTACTGCACCCTTATCTTTAAAGGAAACGGTGCAGTAGCTTTCTATGGTTTGTGCATTTGTGCACATGTCCATAACTTTGGAAGGTACAAGGACTCCGTCAGGTTGTAGCTAAAATAAGCATACACAAGCCATTCCTAAAATTGGATTTAAAATAAATGTACAACTTTTGTTAGCATCGCAATCGGTGTGTTTGTAGTCATGTGATTTTTATATGAAATAAAGCTTTGATCCATGCTTACAAAATAGCTTGAACTACATCACTTTGCAAGATTATGTATATTTCTTTTAGGGCAGCAAGTCATTTTATTAGGTTGTGTAGCTTCAACTAACAAAGAAATAATGAAAGATTCCCTTAAAAATGGAAGATATTTGTAATGTAATAAAGTACTTTGAATAGTACTCTTACCTTAATAAATTATAATTTTTTACTCATGATGTAATGACTCAGTCTAATAATGAAGGTATTCAAACAATTACAATATTAGTAGTTAGCATTTTTATTACGCTCTTAGTTAATTAAGTGTTACATCACTTGATGAAGTCATTTTTTCTGGTAACTGTATAAATATAATGTTACACTTTTCAGAATAAAGTCAAATTACTCATGTTTTTTGGAATTTAACTCATGTTGTCACTGTAGCAGTTGCTTTTCTAAAATTGCTTTGAATAAAGGTTCCTAGATAGTAAATGAGTCAGCTAGTCAAAATAATACTTCTTTCCTGTGTATCTGACAAAGATGGGGATGAGTGTTCTGCAGCTGGTTCAGTTTACATCCCAACACCTAACAAAACGTAAACAGATCGCTAAGAGGACCTGCGTTTCAAGCATCTCTGTTGCATTATTTTGGTGGCACCAATGGCAGCGTCATTCTAATTTATTCAAACAAACCAAGCTAAAGGACACTCCAAAGTTTAAATACACATCTCCAATCATACTTTGTGTGTGGGCAGCATAATTGACCCCTGTAAACACACAGAAAGAGTACTCACTGCTGCCGGAGGAGGGCCCTGGGGAAGACATAATAGACCTGTAGGTGGTTGGAGGGAGAGGAGGTGGCGTGCCCCTGAAGCTCGGTGTCAGCTCTCTGGGTGAACCCACAAAGTCTGAGATATCATCTCTCAGGTATGCTCCCTCTGGAGTCCTCTTTCCCCCCATGCCCCCCAGGACCAGGGGAGATGTGACTCCTGGCCGAGGAGACCTCCGCTCTGCTGGCAGAGGGGGCACAGGGCTGATTGGGACAGGGGACGAAGAGTACTCTGCAAACTGCAGCACCTCCTCATCGATCGCCTCGTGGTCGAAGCATATTGGAGGCGAATTAGAGGGGGAGAAGTCGGGAGGCAGGGGAGGGGCTGGCTCATCCGGAGGAGGAGGTCCGAGCACGATGGAGGAGGGTGATTCTGGTGGCGTGAAAGGAGGAGGAGGAGACCCGGGAGAAAGCGACGGAGGCGAAGGCGGGGGCTCGTTTGGCGGCGGACCTGGAGAGAGACAGGGGGTGGAGGGGGTGGACGAGGGCGTGTCTGGAGGAGGAGAGTCCGGTGGGGGAGGGGTGCGGGCTCATCGGGCGGCGGGGGTCTGTCGCTGGTGAAAGTAACCCATCTGGGAGACATCGTTTCCTCACTGGTGTGGGTGCCGTCCGTGGGGCCGAACACGTCGTCTAGGTCAGGGGCCGGGGAGCCTCGGTAAGAGGCGGGGGACAGGACGTTCAGGTAGATGGGGGCAGACCTGCGAGCTGCCCTTCCATTGGGTAGATCAGCTGCAAAGAAGTTGTGGTTGCATTTAGATAAAAGCTCTCATTGGGATTTAACTGTGTGATTGATAGAGAATGCTGTTTTTTAAAGCTACATTTACCAGCAGAGTCCGAAGAATAGCCGTAATGACTTCTTGATGGAATGTTTTTAGGAGGAAGCGGAGGAGGGGCTGCAACAAGGGCGGGGGTCAGGCCTGTTTAGCACTACAGAGGACAACATTTCAAATATGTACTGATGTTACTGAGGTTCATTCATGCCAGCTCACCTCCTGTCGGGAAACTTCTGCTCAGCTGTGATTCTGAGCATGGTCTTGATTCTCCCCATACTTCAGTAGGGACCACTGTGATTGGATAATGACGAAAAAACAATAAACGTCACCTCTGTAAACTGCTCCTGCTACGTGACGTGTTTAGTATCAATTCATGTGATGTTAATATCGATAGGAAACAGACCATCATATCTGGCATATTTGGTGTCTGAAGGCAGCCCAAAAAAGGCAGGAACATTCTGCGACAGCCTGTCACTGCAAGAGGAGACATACGATCAAGAACTTTTCCTGCTCTTAGGTTATTCCAGTGGTTCTCAACCTGGGGGTCGCAAGATCATTTCTGGGGGTCGCCAGACGGTTGGGGAGAAAAAAAAAATGAAATAACATATTCTAGACTGGGGAGTGGTTTTTACTGTGTTAGTTTGGTATATGTGTTATATTTAGAGCTTCATGTATAAATCAGGAAGTCCTGGAACACAGAAAGGGGTCTGAAGGCGGGTCAGGGGGAGAGAAAAAAGAACCAGGAGCCCAGATAGCTCAGTTGGTAGAGCGGGCACCCATATATAGAGGTTTACTCCTCGACGCAGCGGGCCCGGGTTCAACTCCGACCTGCAGCCCTTTACTGTATGTCATTCCCCCTCTCTCTCCCCTTTCATGTCTTCTGCTGTCCTATCAAAATAAAGGCTGAAAATGCCCAAAACATAATCTTAAATACAATTAAAAATAAAAATCCACAGAGCCTGGAGCACATTGGACAAGACTAGTTGCTAGCTGCTAAAACCAAACTTAACGGTCATTAAAGCAAAGCATTACTTGTTTATCTTTATTAATCAGAGCATTCACAAAAATCACTCAAAATCAGGATGGGGAGGCGTGTAGAAACAGCAGGGGGGGGGTCGCGACCACCAACCTCATTATTCAGTGGGGGTCATGACTGAAAAGGTTGAGAACCACTGCGTTTTTCAACCTGGAGTAGCACCAATAGCTTACAGACTGAAAAACAGGGGTATTGAACACTGACTGAACTGAATATATTCTGTTGTTGTATTCAATGGTCAATATTTGCTAAAATGACAGACCTTGGCATCTCAGGGGCAGGACTTGGTGTGGGGGTGGAGCGTCTGGGTCTGGCAATCTCTTCACCTATTAGAAACATAACAAAAACTGTTGTTCTATTGCAATTGTATTGATTTATAGTATCACAAAAAACATATGTATAGCTAGTGGCGTCGCTCTATGAATGGCAAAATCGGTCTGTCAGTTGGTCCACTACTTTGGTCCAGACTAAAAACAACTATTGGATGCATCGCCACAAAATTTGATACAGTCATGTTCCCCTCAGGGTGAATTTCAATCACTTTGATCATCCCTTAACTTTTCATCAAGAGCCATGAAGTGTGTCCAATACTTTTGTTTATGGCCAACACATGCAAAACTTACATTCCCATCAGCCTCAGCGGTACGTTGTGTTTAGTGCTAACGTTAGCATGCTAACAAGCTAAACTAAGATAGGGAACATGATACACATTTTGCCTGCTAACCATCGGCATGTTTGCATTGTCGTTGTGAGGGTGTGAGCATTTTTTTTTTGTTAGCAAAATTTTTTAGCAATAGGTGTACTTACAGGACAAATTCCTTTTTATCTGTCCCTGTAAAAGATAGAATCCAAACAAAAGATAAAATGAGCATTTAGACAATATATCACACCACAAAAAACATAAATCACTGTTCCATTCAATTTTAAGATGGGTTTTTTTATAAGACAAGTAACAAAGCAGTAAGATTAAGTGGAACTTCATAGAAAAGTTTTAGCTTCTTCAATTAATTCTGAGGCACAAATATATGTACAAATACATGTTTTTAATTTAATAAAGCCAATCAGTTCAGTCAAATCAAGAAGATATATCAATGTAAACATATAGAAATGCATAGACTTCTGTTACCACAGTATCATATTTTTCACTTGTTTTTGGAAAATAAATAATAATATTGAGACTTAAAACTATGTATTATTTTTATTTTGCTGTGTATACTTTTACTCTCTGCAGTGCATTTTCTTTGCAACGGATGAGGCAGCAGGGATTAGAAAGCTGTGCTTCAGGCTGTCGGCTTTGAAACAGCCAGCAGATGGTGTAAGAAACTCACCGGGCTGCGTCTCTGAGACCAGCAAAAAGGAAGAGAGAACAGACCTGGGTCAGAGAGTGAGTGACAAATCAGTCAAATGGACACCAACTAAAACTGCACACATCGCACCTCTTTACTTGCACCGCAAAGCCTTAATAATGCAACATGAGCCATAACACCCTCGAGATTATGAGGACAATCCCAGCATCACCTACGACCAACACGCACGGTGTTCTATGTAGCAGGTCGCACGGCATGTAAGCTTCACCGAGACCAAATCAATAGGCCTGGAGCTTTGTGTGTGTGTTATGTTAACTGTGCATTATGTAACAAAAACACTTTGCCAGACAGGCTGAAGTAAAGCTGAAGCTAAACAGAAATAAAAAGTCAACAAAAATGGCCTTTACGGCCTAGGCAGGACACCAACGCTCAGGGTGAGACAGAAAATGCATGCAGAAAAAAGAGTGAAGCCATAAAGGGAATTTCTAAGTGAACTATCACAGGGAGGAAAACTTTCTCAAGCATTTCCAAGTAAATTAATGCCATGCGATCACGGTCGGTGGTGATACAGATGTGAAGATGAATGACAGGCTTACCGGACTTCTCTTCTAAAAGATGACAGCAGATTAATGAGAAGAGAAGACAAACACAGAGAGTGGTGTAAGACAAAATTCAACAGCTGTTACCATATTATAAATTGCAGCATGTGTTCTTCTTGAGTACTGTGTGGCAGAACAAGAGTCCTGATCAGCAGCGTTCACCAGAGATGGAGAGAGTGCCAGGCCTCCCACGGAGGCTTTTAGCTCATCCATAGATGGAGGGACACACTTGGCACTGTCCGCCACCAGCGGCTTGATCCTAATTTTGAACTTCTTCTTGCTGTCCTCGTCGTCCTCGGAGTCGCTGGAGGAGAAAAACTGCTTTGCTTGGGAAGCTGGTGAACATGTGTCAAGGACAAAGTGGAATAATGTGAAAGATGGAGGCTAAATCTTTTACAGCATTTAAAGATAACGTATTCTTTTAAAATCTCTCTCTAAAGAAGAGTGAGGTGTCCACTCTGTGTCTCTGTCTGCTGTGTCCCAGTTAACTATATTACAGCTGCTGTAACTGACACTCCTGCTCCGTCTCCGCTAAATCATCCTGCTCGGGGGAAGTCTCCATAGTACCAGCTCTCTATGAATCCATTTCATACTTATAGCTGCTGACACCTGCGGGAGCAAAAACTTAAAAATACCAGTGAACTGAGGGTCAGCTGTTAATGAGAACTGTGACAACTGAAAAGTCAGTCTGAATGTAGTCTCGCATTGCCAGACCTTCCTCCACAGCGCTACGGAGGAGGGTCTGGCTAGTCCACACAGCATTCCGGGATGGGAGAAAAACGTGCTCTGAATTATTGGCGTTTCTTTAAACCAATCACAATCGACTTGGGCGGGGTTAAGCGCCACACGGAGCAACAGCGCCTCGGCGAAATAGCCTCAGAAAGGAACTCATTTGGTGGAACATGTGTACGATCAAAGGTTGTTTTAGTCGTGCAACAGACAACTCAGATTGGACAGATAGTCTAGCTAGCTGTCTGGATTTACCCTGCAGAGATCTGAGGAGCAGTTAACCGTAGTCCTCAGAAATCCACCGGAGTTTAAAATGCCAACACAAAGAAAGCGGAAGGCAACGGACATCCGGCCGAGATGAAAGACATCCGGCGGAATTTCCGGCAGCACCTGAACAATCCCTGAAGTGGACGTTGTGCGTATAGACTAGTCCGAATGCAAAGTGTCTGTCCGGCTGCCCTCCTGCTCTTTTCTTTTTTCTCAGTTTAAGGGACATACACATGTGATGTGGCAAGAGAGGGGGGGGGACTATTGATTTGGTTTAGTTAATGCGGAGAAGCACTCATTCAATGAGCCACTTGAGCCAAACAGCTCAATAGTTTTGCGGGAGAAGAGTCCCAAGACTGCTTCCTCTCTTCACTGCAAGGATATCATCGCCCTCGTCACCGGGCCGGAGGCTGAAGCCCTCCTCGTCCACGTCAGGAGAGGCCTGGAAAAGAGAGAGGAGAAAGGTGACAGTAATTTCCAGTCGGTCACACACTGGTACAGAGCCATCACTAAACTCATCCCTGTGAACGGCTCTGCGTATAAATGGGGATCAGATTTTACAGATGTCTTGCCTGAGACGGGCAGCTGAAGCTCCTGCACACTCACAGAACTATGCAGCCATCACTCTATTTGTCATTTTAAACCTAGTGTTATGTGACACTGATAGCCACAGCACAGTGGCTATCAGTGCTCACAGAACGTATTGTAGCTGCAAAGTCCCTGCTTGGTCAGAAACATCAAAAAGGAGGAATAGGCTTCGCATACTTACATATCTGTCCCAGTCAATCTCCCCATAGAAACCATTTGGGGCTCCATTGGCCTTTTTCTAGTAACAAAATGGAGAAAAAACAATTAAATGCAGTATTAAAATGTCACTGCAAATAATTAATTTGTATAAATAAATAAATGATAAACAAATGTTCTTAATAGAGAGACTTTGGTTTATTACAATTTATTACAAGGTTTTAATGTTGTAGTTTTGGTCATTATTCCTGTCGGTAAAATTAATGTTTACAAACACCAAATGAATTGTGACAAAATTGCTGAGAATAAGTAAGACAGGGCAAGAAATATAAGCAGTCAGATAAAGAGATAGTTTTGTTTAAAAGCCTGTGTAATGCTTACTTATTTGGGAGAAAAAAATAAAGGCAAAAAGTGAAATTAGTATCCAAACAGTTGTAAACATCCATTAGAATTTATATTCTGACTTTCTGGTTTAACTTTGACCTATCATAGTTGACGTAGTTTTTTGCACACAGTTTTCCTGTGCAGAAAGGGTTACTACCGACATTTCAGATGGGCTGACTTTTGTTTTTCACCTTCAAATTAAGAGGTTTAGATCAAATGTTGGCTTGTTTACAACCTGTCAGATCGTCAGCTTGTTGCTGTCGTGGCGTCGCCATGTTTTCAGATTTCAGCAGTTACTGTGGTGAGTACAAAGTTCATCATAACGAAGTAGAAATGATGACCAAAACTACATAAACCAAGCTGTAATAAACAGGAGTTATCTTTTAAAGGCAGTAATAACTGCTGTAACACACTGTATTTGGATACGTTCCTTTATTAAACAGCACTGTGCACTGTTTACTCTCAAGAGAGAGAACAGAGAGGAAATGTCACACATTTTTTTCAATGAAAATGTCAAATGTACATACATTTCCTTTCTTTCTGCTTCCAGCTCCTTCTTTGTTAGGTGAAGTCCTGCTTGAAGAAAAAATATATATCATAAAACTAGTGCCAATACAAAATATGAGGTTTGGTACTGATTCAAGCTTACTTTTTCTACAATACCTCTGTCAAAACACCAACAGTAGTACAAGAGTCTTGCATTAAATAAAATAGTCTATGAAATCAGGAACTTTCTCATCAGACATTCAATATTTGACTATCAATGTTTTTGATACCCGATGCTAATGACCCAATTTGGTCAATCCCATTAGACTATTTAGGTTTGTACCCAGCCCTATTCATTCACATTTTCAAACGGTTTCATTTTCAAACTGCTTTCAGTGGGTGGTTGTAAAACTCGGCATGTTAATTACAAGTCTGAGCGAACTCACGTTGCATCTGTATCCTTGTCTCTCTTTCGTAAGCCCAGGGCTTTCCTGGTTCGTTTTTTCAGTCCTAGTGCAGAGAGAGGGAGGGAGACCAACATCATGAAGTGATGAATTAGTTTAATGCTAATATAAAGCCTAATAGTTAACTGTCAAGTTAACGGTCTTGTCATTAAAATGCACTTAAAAGCAAATAACACAAAAGAGTAACAGGCTAATGTACAGTAACTTGAGGATAAACCTGTCCTATAGTGGATACACAGGAAATACAGTAACCATAATAAGTTGATATAAATTAATGTATTGATTCGGGACACAAACATGCTGCCATCTGAAGAAAGTCTCCACATAAAATGCAGCAGCGCAGATGCAATCCCCTTAAGTGTCCCCTCTCTGACTATATAGAATGGAAAGAAAACACGAGCAAAGGTTGAACAATGTGTCCACTTCATTAGTGAGATTCAAAGGAGAGTGTGGAGAGATCTACTACGGCAGCAACTGTCAGCCAAACTGGATGCCAAGACCCCTGCAGCACTGACGGTTGGCACCACGTAGCGCTCGAATCAGGACGACTGTGACAACAAACAAAAAGGTTTTTGCGTAAGTATTGAAAGGTTGGAATTGTAGTGTAACGCTTCATCTGTATTTTTATTCCTGGTTTGCGGTATTACGTATGTAAGGTGAATCCACAAACACTGAAAAAACTACAATGTACAGTTATTAAAAAACAATACTTAAAACACAAGTGCAGAAACACGTCAAACAGGGAGCCGTTTCCCATAAGTCTGATCCATCGGAATCGTATGCCTCCAAGCTTATCGATTCCTTTTATCGATGCATATTTCCTACCTGACAGAATGAGCTACTCTACTTTTAACCACATTTATAGGAGGTAGTAGTCCATTCTGATAGATATTTCCTACTTGAAAGAATGAGCTACTCTACTTTTAATCCCATTGATGTGGGTTATACGTCTGCTTCTCACACATATCTGACCCGAGTAGCTGCTGAACAATGCTTTTTGCTAAGGTAAGTCAGGAGTGGAAGGCTTAGTTCATCAGATTAGTCTGACAGGATGAGCTACTGGTAGTTCATCCTGAGTAGGTAGGGCAAACTGCCAGAACACCGGCATGTTTTTCTGACAGTCGCGCATTGCAAAATAATGACGTCTAACTTGTGCGTCTACACTGGTGGAAACTTGTAGGAGTCATCAATAATGAATCGGATCGAAAAGCAGAATCGATAATGGCATTGGTATCAATAAAATCTTATGATTTCCCATCCCTAGGGCTGTCGTTTTTTTCTGTGCTGACACAGTAATTGTTTTTTAACTTGGTTAAAATCAGGAAGCTTGCTGAAGTGGATGTCTAAGAAAATGGACATCAGGAACACACCACATTGTGTCAGAATGACTGATGAAAGAAATGAAAAACACCAAGTACAGCTGAGGTGAGAGACATTTCACTGGATAAAAACGTTGACCAGCTTGTGGCAATAGACGAAAAGTCAAAGAACCACCAAAGTTGGAAAGAAAAAAGTTATTAGCGTTTGATTTTGATGATTGAAAACAGACACAGAATTGTACACTTCTCTGTCAAATTGAGCCAAATAGCTACTCAGTGTTGGTGTGTCCCGCTCTGCACATGCACTAACAAAAACAACAGAGACAAGCCAAAGCCCAGCAAACTTGAGTTGTTGTTGGTGAACTTTTTTTTAAACTAAATGAAGCTTAATGAGTTAGGCTAATTAATGTTTTGTTATAAATAAGCTGTTAAAAGTAAGAAGTCTTAAAGGTCCCATGGCGTGAAAATTTCATTTTATGAGTTTTTTTAACATTAATATGAGATCCCCCAGCCTGCCTATGGTCCCCCAGTGGCTAGAAATGGCGATAGGTGGGGTGGCCTCTAGCTCACCCAGTAAGAGCGTTCGCCCCCATGTTGTTGCAGCGGCGCAGGTTTCGAATCCGACCTGCTGCCCTTTGCTGCGTGTAATCCCCCATCTCTCTCCCCCTTCCACTTTCAGATAAAGGGAAAAGCCCCCCCGAAAAAAAATTGCGATAGGTGTAAACTGAGCCCTGGGTATCCTGCTCTGCCTTTGAGAAAATGAAAGCTCAGATGGGCTGATCTGGAATCTTCTCCTTATGAGGTCATAAGGAGCAAGATTACCTCCCCTTTCTCTGCTTTGCCCACCCAGAGAATTTGGCCCACCCATGAGAGAGAGACATCATGGCTTTCAAACGAGCAAAGTGGCAGTTGGTCAAGGCCACACCCCCCACCCTCCACCTTGCCCCCCCTCTCTCCTCCTCAATAGCTACAAACACAGAAATAGCACATCCTAAGGAAAGCTTATTGTGGGACTGGCTCTAGTGGCTGTAATTCTGCACCAAGGCTGAATTTCAGGAAAGAGACTTCAGATACAGTATTAGGGGACCACTGAGTCCTATATAAAAGCATCCAAAGAGCACCATGTCATGGGACCTTTAATTAGTTCTCTATTTACGTTGCTGTCACTTTAAAGACTCTCAGCTGGTAACCGCTATGTCGCGTGAGCCGTAGTTAGGAATTAAACGAATGCTACAAACAAACGGTTCAGTGATTTATGGTTATAGTGTAGCAAGCCAACTACAGTTACATTTGCCTATATTTATGCCTAGAGTAGCATCGTTGGTATGTATTCATTCACTGTTTTAAATGATTACATAGGTTCATAGATCATTAGTTTGATGTCAGTGTTGTTTTGTGTTAAGTTTATATTATAAATGTCCATAATCGCTAACGTTAGTGCTATGACTAACGTTACATGGTTGCTAGGTAACTATAAGTCACAGGACAGGCTACACTCGTATGAATGAACGTAATATTGTTTACATGTACAAATGTCTTTGTACAGCATAATCACTATCACAATCACTATCAGTTTAATAGTCATGAATTATATTGTGTAATGGTAGAAAGGAAATATCTGAATTGATGAAATTACATTCTGAACATTCCGTAGGCTATATTGTATGTTAAAAGCTAGCATAGAAATTATGATTAGTCTGTTTTTGTATGTTACAGTTTCACACTTTCCTTGCAACGTCATTAAACCTGTGGACTGTTCAGAGTCTTGATGTTAGGAGAGAGTTTGGCTGGCTGTCAGTGTATAGAGCAATACCGAAGACAGAACAATTAACATTGACAATCCTCCTGCTTCCCTCAGGTTAAAGATATGTAAAATCAATTTAACTGTATTCCACATGTACCTGTATGATACCTCTGATAAAAGAAAGACAGTTTACCACTTGTAAAACACGAGAGAATGACCAACAGCTAAATCTCCTAATGGCAAAAGAAATCACTAAAGGAGAATGTTCTCTTTGTATGTATTGGCTGTGGTGTAGAACATGTTTTTTTTCTCCCAAAATAGACAAGTGACAGGTTTGCATAACAGTGTTTTAGAAGACAAGAGAGCACAGTGGATTCTCACATTCATACAAGAGCAACAGGGACACGTGTGACGGGCAGTTGGGTGGATGAACATTTTGTGATATTCAGAGGCAGCTCAGTTTGTGCTCTTTTTTCCCTTTTCATTTAGATTTTATTATAGATTTTCAATGACGTGGAGCAGGGATTACAGTGTTACATTTTTTTATGCATATATTTCTATTTAACACATAATGTGACCACAGGAATGCATCCATGTATGTGATCTTACATCAAAACATGCTTTGCTCCAACACATAAATACACTTTTTTTTTTTAAGCATTATTTTACAGGAACAGACAAGATGGTTGGGACCAGAGTGAGTATTATACATTATATTATATATGAGTCCAACAATGACGTAAAAAGGTCAGATGAAGACCTACAGTGGTCAAAACCAATACTGGGACTTCGATAACAGTTCCTAATTGATACTTTTTTCGTTACCAATTTTATAAAAATCCATTTTAACATAAAGAAATTACAACATTACGGCAAAAATCTTTTTATATATTTTTCAGCTGCATACCTACGATGTGTAACATAAGACAGCCAATCACCGACATGATTAGATCTTGGTAGAAGCATGGTGCATGCTTATTGTCTCACTAACGCCGATGAGATTTACTCCTTGGGTATTGAAATTTGGTATTGAATGAATGAGGCATTTTCCGATACTCGATACTAAGGAGCCAATTTGATCGGTGCCCAAAAAGTATCGAATTCGGTACCCGGGACTAGTCAAAACATGTTGGCTTTTTTTAACGATTTAGCCACTACAATAAAAGCTTTTTAATATTTCCTTCCTTGTTGTTATTATTTTTTGTTATATTTGGAGTGCCTTCCTGTCTATCCAATGACCTTGCTATATTACACAGAGAAGAGGGCATGATGTTGTGAATCCAGGAATGACTTTATTGTGACCCATAAGCCATTATGCGCCATTTGTGTTCTTTGCTCATTACCTCTTTTTGTAATTTATGTGCTGTTTAAAAAAAGGAACATACTTTTGCATTGTTGATGGCTCATTTATTTTACTTGTTCCATATATAGAGTCCTGTACTGATTGTTGTGTTTTTAATTGTTGAGAGGGAAATTAAATCAAACTGACTTTGAAATCAAAATATTGAGTCACTGATTTGATGAAACATCACACTCAAATTGAAATCCTGATAATAAGACTAATGTGAACTATAAATGTGAAGACAACTGCACTGGTGCTCAGTACCATTCACTTGGGATGAAGCTCTCCTAGGTACTGAAGGACATGTCAGGGCCTGTGATGTATTAGTAGCTAGCTGGGCTGCTCAATAGCACAGATTATCCCTGCATCGTTGCTCTTTATCAGTGGAGACAGCTCTGAACAGCGAGCCTTCTGTCCAGCCTAACCGGCACGTGTCTTGTGTGATAAGAAGTAAAAATAGACAATCCTGACATTAATATGCGACAAACTTGCTGAACAATATGATACATCTTGAGGGAACAGACTGCTGCTTTTGTAACCCATTTACAGAGTTTGCCCAAGGAGATCCCTACAACACTCATTAAACAGTGTAATTATTATATTAGCTGTAAATATAGTTTGGGTCTTCTTCTTGTGCAGAAACAAGATAATTGGATACGTTTCTGTTAAACCCTTTGCATTGACCATAGTGGTGATTTCACGTGTTACCCTGCTACAAATGGCATATACTTTGCATTACTGCAGACTATTTTTCAGTAAAGCATAACGTGATGCACCGTCGTTCTTTACTATAGCACCACCATTCCACTTTCAAAATAGGGTTTCAAATGCATATCCTCATTTCCAAAACATTTTGGTAAAACAGGTGTTTCGACAGATTCCCAAATTTCTAGGCAGCCATTTGTCCCCATCCATTTCACTGTGGTATAAATAAGATAAATAAACTGAATGTTCAACTGTTTCTGGGAAACTTGAACATCTGAGATGTAAGATCTAGTCATGGAACAGTAACTTTTTAAATCCAAATAACTAGCTGGTAAAAACGTTGGCGCCTTCACATGGACTCCAAACCTTTTTGTGACATACCACTTTCTTACTTTGAGAGAAAATTCTTAACTCAAGGTGCACTTCCTAGATTTCCTTCAGCCGCATCTTGTGGCCTTCATTAGCAGAAACTCCAGAAGAACTCTGGTAACTGACGTTTGATTTCTTCCAGAGCATTCAGCTGCATCTGGTGGCCTACATCAGTGGAGGGGAGTTTACAACTGAGCCATCTGCATGTGCAGATGAAGGCGACCAGATGTGACTGACACCTCCAGGAGAAATGTTGCAGGTGGATCTGAACAAACCAGCGAGAAGACGTCTCCAAACAGTCCCTTCCATCACTGCTTCAGAAGAATGCGTCCCACAGTTTTTGTAAATTCCTAAAACAGACAAGCTGTCAGATATCCATGCTGGCTGTCAGTTGTGCATAGGTGTAAGAATTCTTTACACACCTATCTCCGCCACAGCAACATTGCCTGCTAAACAACACCATGCCTAACTAAACCTCATCTTTGGCAGCTGGCAAACAAATGACACATTACCACCTCTTATTCCAATTCATAAATAATATTATACTGTTTGATGTGTAGCTTCTCAGCCCACCTTCTAACTGGCTTTACAATGAGGTTGGATGATGCATTGTGCATCTTTTTTTCTGTTCCCTTGCAATGGATCGCCTATCTCTAGAAGGTTTAAAGTTTTGGCAAGTTTATTTTCACACAGTCCTGGCATTAACTGCATCAAAAGGCTGCCTGGAAATAAGGTAATCAATGTAACACTGTATGCTCTGATACATGGTCACCGTTAGTGTAAAGTATGTATGATTTGAAGTTACAGGGCTGAAAGATGCAAAACCACCAGTATAGACCTTGGAGTCAATGTCAAGCTACAGTCGTATAACTGTACAGTTCAAAAAGGGGTCATTTGCACAAATAATCAAAGACGAAGATGCTCATTTCACACTGTCTAAGTTGTCTAACATTATAAGTCATGTTCTGGAGATACTGCATTTCATTATGTTGTTATAGAGATGATAAAACCACATGCTGCACACACAAAAGGGCTGTCATTGCAGCACATGTACTGCAGCCATGTTTAAGTCCAAATAGCATGTACTGAATGTCACAACACCTGACAGCCTATACTGTGTAATCAGCAATGCACGTGTGGTTAAGGAAGGCTATGATAAGCATGTGACATCTGTGTTGTTGTGTAGCTCATGATCTGAGTACAGTATCATGGTAGGCTGACTGCCGGCCTCTTGCTAATAATAGCTAACTTCCATTACCACGTTGGCATTAATGGATGGTAAAGGCCCAGCATCTGTCATGGAGGGTTAGATCTATGATTCAGCTCCTCCGTCACAGTTTACAATGTACTTTACCTCATTCACCACTGTTAACTTTTGGTATGTCATCCTTTACTTCACTTTATGCAACACAGGCACCAAATAATAGATGGTTTAAGCCTCCCTTGTCCTATTGCCATGATATATTATGCAATGAAAGCAACAGCAGAAGAGGTATAAATGAGTGCAGCTTCCTGGAATCCTGAAATACGTATTTTTATGACAAAGACTGTGACATTGTGTAACTAAATTGCTATAATGTGCACAAGCAAACAGAGACACACACACACACACACACACACACACGTGTAAACACAAACAACAGGACCTCACACACCTTCCCTCTCAATCTGTTACAAACAACGTCACACGCACGCACGCACACACACACACACACAGACACACACACAAACCGAGATTATCACACTGGTCATGAATGTAGCTCATTTTAGCTCAAAGGTCCTCTGTGACTGACCGTGCGACAGATCACACCACTGGATTCGCCAGCTTTGATGGCCCAGCGGGACACAAGAGGGCAGGAGGAGGACGAAGAGGGAGGGGGAAACATGGGAAATATAGGAGGAGAAGGAGTGCACAGCACAGATCATTTACCTTGCATCATGACTGCAGATTTTCATCCTATGTTGTCCGCCGGCGCGCACGCGGACAGAAATGTAGAAATCCAGCCGGTCATAGGATTCCTGGGCAGGGCATAGCTAATTCTGCACAGCTCCCCAGCGAAGCACGATGTTGATTCCCTCCACCCCCAAGGGCCCAACTCCCAGACACCCGCACGGGGATGTGGGGTGGGGGGAGAGCTGAGAGGCAGAAGCAGTGGTGGAGGACACAGTGAGAAGAGACACCCGAGGAATATGCAGCAAATCGGAGGATGGGAGGGGAGAGGCGGGGGGGTCTTCTCTCTGTGTGCACGTTAGGCCCCGGCAGCCCGAGCAGCACCGACACACGCCATCTCTGAGAGGGGGGATGCTGAGGAAAGGCAAAGGAGAGAGGAAAAAAAGCAGAGCGGTACAGAGAGATATAGAGAGAGGCAGGGAAAGACGGAGAGAGAGAGAGAAGGGAAGAGGGAGGGAGTGGGGAGGCTCCCTGATGTCACATCTGCACTAAACCAATCCCTGCAACCATGGTCACGTGGTCGCTGTCCCCTGATGCCTTCAGCACCTCTTGGTTTGCCCCAAGCAGACACTCTACAGCCATCTGCATACATATTACACAAGGTCTCACATAATATAATGCACTATTTGAGAAAGTTATGTCTTGCAATTAAATCAGAAAGAAAATGTTCACTTTGTGCTTAGTAGAATTCCCTATATTTGTCTTTGTTATTGGACATTTTGTACAATCATTGACATGTGATTTAGTTGCTGTATTTCTTTTTTTAGGTCTTGATCTTTAAAGGACAATAAGAACCAAAGATAAATTCACAAATCCAAAAAGTGGCACGACTGAATCACTCACCCACAGACAAACACAGGATACAAATAAGAGGTCAGGCACTGTCAAGAAAAAGGCCTCAAGTCTCCTTGAATCCTTTTGTTGAAATCATGAATACACTGGAGGAAAAAAAGGATAACAGAAGAGGAAAAATGATTCCATCATTTTTTTGGTCAGCTTTCTGAATCACATGAGTGAGCGCCAGATAAAAGCTCTGATAAAAGGGCCTCAATGTTTCTTTTGGGGTAAGGAGTTCAGCAATATGTAGTCTACTGTATGCTGGGAGACCTGTCAATACTTTATATACAAATATTCTACAACTAAAAGGGGACCAGTGAAGGGAGGAAATGATAGGGGTGCTGATAGAGATCTTGCGGTAATGTTCTAAGGTCGAAGACAGAATTCTGTGTGACACCAAAATATAAAATAATTGACTTATTTGGATATGGCAGCATGGATATAGATACATTACTCTGAGTAAAAAAAAGTCCAAGTTTTGAAGGTGGCCTCTGGTAATTGAGTGTTATACTCTTAATAAATAAATAATAATGATGGGTTGTTTTTTTTTTTTTACTTTGACTGTTGCTTATTTGGGAATGAATATTTAATGTTTAGAGAGAAATACTTAAGATTTAAAACCAAGCTTTCAGAGAGATTAAATTAAAGATCAACAACATAATAATGAATGACATGGCCAAACGGCAAATAAATGGAGAAGAGGATTGGACTGACAATTGAGCTTAAGGGTCGCCTGCAGGATGTGGAAGCTGAGGATGAGCAAGAATTCCCAGTGGAACTGCAACGTTTTGTATTGCATAAATTTGACCAGTCCAAAGAGAGACACTTGTGCTTTACCTGATGGATTAGAAAATTATGGACTGCAATGTCAAAGGCTAGACCTAAGAATAAGAGGATGCCAAGAGAAGATCATTTGTCCATTTTTAGGAGGAGGGATTTTAGTTCAGAGGAAAAAATGAAGAGAGATGGGACTTTTTTTTAAGAAGCAGTTGGAAAAAATCTTCTATCTACAGCACTATGGAAACAAAAGAGGAATATATCGACTGTACGCAACTACAAATTTAAAGATTGTTTCTATTGTTAAAGATGTGTCACACTGGAGGCCGACAGTGCGTCTACCACCACAGAGTACACACTGTCAGCTGTAACCATTACATGCTCACAGGGAGGAGGAGCCTCACATTTTAGCCTGGAGAGACGGAGAGAGATTATTCCTAACACTATTATGCTGTGTTACACTTTGGTTGAAAAACGGAGATGCTTTGGTCAAAATTCTGCGTATTGGAGCAGAATGACTCAGCTTCACTGATAGGGAAAGGACAGATGGGGAAGGCAGTTAGAGGACTGTGTGTGTGTGTGTGTGTGTGTGTGTGTGTGTGTGTGTGTGTGTGTGTGTGTGTGTGTGTGTGTGTGTGTGTGTGTTCGTGTGTGTGTGTGTTTCTGCTGTGGAGGTCATGTCATTTTAAAAGACGAACATACAAAAATAAACAACACTGATGCAAAGTTGACCTTACACATGCATGCTGTGTTTTCTCTCCCTCTGCTGTCTCTATTCTCCCATGTCAAGAGATTATTGTATGTCAGTGAGGTGGGTGAAATGTCAGAGAGTGTAATCGGACGCAGACACACAAACCCTGTAGCCACTTTATACTTTTGCTTGTTTAATGCACAGCAAGTGTAAGTTTCACTGCCCTTGAGAAAACCAAGTGAAATATGTTCCATGTATTTAGGACACCAGAAAAAGAACCAAACATCCTCATCTACTGTAGTGGCATTCTTTGGTTTGGTATTCCCACTACTGCGGTTTATTCGTAGCTGTTGTCAGGCATCCTGGAGTAAGTGGTAATGAGCTTACCTAACCTGGCGCAACACAACACGGGCTGCTCCCATATGCTTTCCTTAACCAGCTCCTTATGCCATCGAGGGGTCAGAGGTCACAACGACTGGGATTAGCAGAGGAGAGTGGACAGAGCAAGACACATGGATGGAGAGCTGTGAGAAGAGGGATACAGACAGATTACTGTTACTATTTGGTACTGTGCGTCAAATACACAGGGCAAGGTACATGAAAACTCTGAGTACATCACAATAAAACAGTAAAAGGCAAGATATTCTGCTCTTCCACATATAAACTATTATATTCATATAGATTGAATTCTGTACATAAAAAAAAGCTAACTGCATTAAAGGATGGCCTTCACAGAGGCCCACCTGCAGGATACAGTGACAGGATTCCTATTCACCATAAATCCCTTTTCACTCTGTGTGGCTCAATACCGCCACCTACTGGAGGAAGTTACTGAAAGTTCATACACATGACAATACATATCCATACACACATGCATACTGTACAAATACATGGTGTTAATTTAAGAAAATGCTCGAGTGAGTTAAATATTTAATATATTGATTAATTTCACTGACTTTACATTAAAATGTCAACAAAATGCTTGCAACAAAAATCTATTCAATGTGTGTTCTCTTGCTATTGTTTTTGACTTTTTGCTGACAGACTTGAACTAGCAGACATCCATATCATTGTATCTCATTGAGTTGCTTGTCACAACCGGTTATAACTTTTGAGTGAGAATATTTTGCAACCTAACACATAATTCTTGGCCCTTTTTTGGTATCTTTGCAGCAGAGACTGTTTGTGGTATGGAGGAAATATTTATTCATAATTCAAATTGAAAGTCCAAAGAGAAATTGAAAGTCCAAAGGGAAAACAAAGCAAGATCAAATTAAAAATATTATTATTTTTTAAATTTTCCATTTGGCTTTGGCTTTTGAATTTAATATTTGGCTTTTGAATTTCAATTTATCATTGGCTTTTAATTTTCATTTAATATTTGGCTTTTGAATTTCAATTTAACATTGGATTTTAATTTTCATTTAATATTTGGCTTTTGAATTTCAATTTAACATTGGATTTTAATTTTCATTTGGCTTTTGAATTTCAATTTAACATTGGATTTTAATTTTAATTTAATATTTGGCTTTTGAATTTCAATTTAACATTGGATTTTAATTTTCATTTGGCTTTTGAATTTCAATTTAACATTGGATTTTAATTTTCATTTAATATTTGGCTTTTGAATTTCCATTTAACATTGCCTTTTCATTTGGACTTGACACATGTCAATGTAAATGAGGAGGCGTGGCCCAAAGGCTGGTGGGAGGGTCTGAAACCAAAGGGGTGCAGAGGCACCTTATGAGCAGCAGGGGGAGCGTACTGCTGAGGAGCACACTGTTAAGCATCTCTCTGCAGATTCACCACTAGGCTGGGTCTTGTTTCACATGATAGAAAATGATGATGTAAGCTAAACACAAACCACATTTCATGCAACAACCGTGAAGTTTTCATGTAGTTACTATAAATGGGCCCGTGTTAGTGAGGACTAGATTAGGACTGGATTTAAAGCTGATTCTGGTTCCCAACTTCGCCCCAGGTGTGTCTGTTTAAAACACGACTCGGACAACTTCTCGATCTCGAGGACGCACACACACAATCTCAACCGGATAGTCATCGTCCGAACTGCGTCCTCTCCTTTTTCTTTCTCTCACTTTTTTCTCCGGGTGGTGCGCGCGGTGTGAGGTGCGTGTCCGCGCTATTCTCCAACATGTAGCCTACTCAAATATTAAATGAAAATTAAAATCCAATGTTAAATTGAAATTCAAAAGCCAAATGAAAATTAAAATCCAATGTTAAATTGAAATTCAAAAGCCAAATATTAAATGAAAATTAAAATCCAATTTTAAATTGAAATTCAAAAGCCAAATATTAAATTAAAATTAAAATCCAATGTTAAATTGAAATTCAAAAGCCAAATGAAAATTAAAATCCAATGTTAAATTGAAATTCAAAAGCCAAATATTAAATGAAAATTAAAAGGCAATGATAAATTGAAATTCAAAAACCAAATATTAAATTCAAAAGCCAAAGCCAAATGGAAAATTAAAAAAATAATAATATTTTTAATTTGATCTCGCTTTGTTTTCCCTTTGGACTTTCAATTTGAATTATGAATAAATATTTCCTCCATAGTTTGTGTCATCCATGTGTGATCATTATCCTGTGTGTGTCAAAGCAACATGACTCCTCAGGGGCTAACAGAGTGACAGCATCACTGTAGGTCAAGTCGGTGCTGTCAGACATGGTGAGCTGATGTAACCTTGCCGCCGCTCTGTCTCCTGCCCGCCGGAGCTTTTCCAGAGGACAAGAGGCTCGGTCAGTCTTGACAGATGACAGTTAATTACTCACCAACTCTGAATCCACTTGCATGTAACAAAGGCAAGAGGCAACTTTTGATGATTTCTGACTTTTCATTTTTATAAAGAGAAATGTAATTACAATTTAAAAAAAAAGTGGCACAGAGCAGTAAATTCAAAGCAATATATATCATATCAGTGTAATCTTGTTAACTGTGTCACTCCTCTACGTGACTAAAAGGATATTTCCATGTGCTCTATTACTTTAATTTAATCTGGCCTCCTCAAATCCAGCAAAGTCAACCATACTATAGCTTGACAAATATATAAACAAGCAGTTCTTAATTATTCTGTGTGACAGGTTGTTCCATTTAAAAGACTTTGAAAAGACCTTTGTATGGCACGTCTGGCTGTGCTGGGAATTAAGTTTCTGATTTTAAAGCATTTAAAACGTTACCACCTGGCTTTTTTGGAATCTATGGCCTCCTTAAGTTTCTTTGATCTTCTGCCTGAAATAATAGGCAGCAAAAAACTGTAAAACTCAGTTTACAATAAATTATATATTCATAAGATTGTTTCTTTTAAAGACTGTTTTGTCTAAAGCCTGCTGTGGCAGATATTTGTTGTGGTTGTTGTCAGTACCAGGAGGGAGGGAAGGCGAGAACAATAACTGGATACTCATGATCAAATATTCCATCAGAAACTCGAGGAACACACTCTCAAAGAAACTCTCAACACAGAATCAGATTTAAAGCTATAAAGCATTTTCTGTTACTGCAATGACAAAGCCTTACTGAACTCTGTGTGCGCATCCCAGCAGGAGGATTGGCTGAAGGAAGTTGGATATGTTGTAGTCAAAGCGCTTCTCAAACAGCTAGGATCCAGTGATATTGGCGGCTGCTTTGTGAATACATTGTGAAGACTAATTGTTGTTTAATAAAATAAATATAAAGGTAAATAATGTGTTTTTGTACATTAAAGCATGTAAACATGTTCTAGTACAAAACCCTTAACACTTAAGTATGGACCTAAAAATTAACATATGTCCCTTTTAAAGGTGCCCTGCCATACAAAACCGTTTTTACTTGCATTTTTTTAAATATGTTAGCTCCACATGTGTTTGTGTTATGTTGTGAATGTGAAAATGAACTGCTACCTCCTCAGTCAGCTCTAGCCACTGAAAAGAAATAAGCAGAGAAATCAGGCCAATTACAAAAGCTGGTGAGTCTGACATCATGTTGCCTGAGCTCATTACTATTCATTAGCTCGCCCAGTTGGGCTGGGTAAAGGATTCTGACAGCCAGGCTCTCATTGGCTAGTTGTTAGCCAATTAGATTCAAACAGCTTAGCTTGTTGAATATTAAAGGTGCTCTAAGTGATGTGACACGTATTTTAGGCTACAACATTTTTCCGCTAGCTGCCTGTCCCCTGAACACACTGTAAAAAAACGCAGTCTCTGAAGACAGCCCAGGCTCCACAAACAGCAACAACAACAAACTGCGCCAACCTGCCCCACGAACCATAACAAACAGTGTTCCAGCCAATAACAGACAAGAAGGAGCTGGTTGAGCCATCACTGCAGCAGCGTTAGCACATAGGCTACTTCCACAATGCGTATTCATGACTCAACCAGCTCCTTCTTGTCGGTTATTGGCTGGAACACTGTTTGTTATGGTTTTTGGGGCAGGTTGGCGCAGTTTGTTTTTGTTGCTGTTTGTAGAGCCTGGGCTGTCTACAGAGACCACATTTTTTACAGTGTGTTCAGGGGACAGGCAGCTAAAGGATAGTGAGGAGATATTTGCTGTATGTGACAAAAAAATGTTGTAGCCTAAAAAACGCGTCACATCACTTAGAGCACCTTTAATGAGAACTGGCAGAAATCGGGCTGAGTCTTCCTGTAGGCTTTCTATACCACGCTAGAATGGCTTGAAACAAGGTAACCAAGGCATTTTTTCCACAAAAAAATATTACAGAGTCCATGGTAGAACTTCAGACATTACCACAAATGAAATACGTGTATCAGGGCACTAGGGAACGTTTGCGCCTGAACACGCCTCCTCTTTTTGCTGAACCGCCCCCGGGAGCGCAAATACATTCCCTAATTTACCGACGTGCGTCTGTGGAGGGAAAAGGCTTCTGTGCGTCAGGTGCAAAATAGGAATGATAAATGCGTCAGTCTACAAAGGCAATTGCACTGAGTGCAAGATAGAGCCCCAAGTGTTCATGGAAGCTGTGCAGTGGTGTTATGACTGTCTCTTAAAGGTGCTGTAGGTAGGATTGTTAAGTTCCAGGAACTTCCTAAGCCCCTCCCCCCACAAGGGAGAATGAATGCGTGTGCATGAGCACCCCCCCACTCCCCCTTACTACAGGCTGTAGGTGGTGCCAGAGGAGCCAGCTTCTTTTTTTTTATTACCTGCTTCATATAGTTCTACTTGAACATAGGGCCAGTTTCAGCAAATATGACAGAAAGTTAGTTTTATAAGTCTTACCTACTGCACCTTTAAAAGCACAGACTTGTGGATGTCAGCTGAGCCGGTCGACAACACAAAGAACTACTGACACATTACGTTACTCCTATAACTTTCATAAAAAAAGAATCCAAAATATATACCAGGCAACAACAAGCTGACGTTTCACACTGATTTGAACATTTTGAGAATGCACTAAACAGTAAGAGCTTCTTTCTTGTTTTCTGCCACTAGATGGCACGACAGCACTATCAACACACAGCACACACTGAAAGTACCCAGTCAGCTCATAGTGGATTAATGATGAACATAAAGCACTTGCATTTTCTAACCACAAATTAAAATTACACCAAACTGGAGTCAATGCGGTAATGCTTGGTTGTTTCTGAGCACTGTGATCTGATCAGAGAGGTGCGATAGCTGATGTCAAATATCATGATAAACTAAACATGCCACTGAAAGGTGTGACGGACTTGCAGACAGCGATGGTATTGTGGATCAGGAGGTGGCGGTGTTATACACCGGTGAATTAACCAATTGTCTCTGGGCAGAAAAGGCTGAACACTGAGAAATGTGGTGAGAGAAAGAAAGGAGCAAAGACGATGATGTAATCCTTTAAAGGGACATTCACAAAATATAAAATATGGGAACAATAGATGCAAGGATGTAGTAGAGCTGAAATGACCACGACATATACAAATGTTTGAATAACCTATTATTGGTTTCATTATAATAGTTAAAAATGCCCATCAAAATTCCCCTGAGCCCAAAGTGACGTCTTCATGTAGCTTGTTTTGTCAGACCCACAGTTTAAAACACACGAATACATTCATTTAGAATGATATGAAACAGAAAAAAGCAGATAAGCCTCACCGAAGTTGGAACCAGCTAGTGTTTGGCATTTTTGCTTGATAAATGACTTAAACGATTACTCCAGTATCAAAATAGCTGCTGATTGATTACATGTCATTTGACTGATCAATAAGTCTGTGTGTAGAGTCTTTAATGAGTGTTTTTTCAGCTCTTTAACAATATGTGGCCAAGGGTGTGTGTGTGTGTGTGTGTGTGTGTGTGTGTGTGTGTGTGTGTGTGTGTGTGTGTGTGTACATGCTAAAGAATGTATTTGCAATAAGGAATATGATGTGGATTTAAGTCAACTAAGAGCAACAGGTGAACTATTGATTCAAAATCTTAATATTCAAAAGACAGATGGTGTGTTATACATAGGCTGAATATGAATTACAATGAGTGGCATCCGTCTTAAATTCAGGGGCTCACAGCTTTCATAGTGATTGTAGGATATAGCTAGATATAGTAGGACCCATTAAAGCTATGTTGCACATAGCTTACTGGTCAACAAACAAAACATTTAGGGGGGTTAAACTTGCACGGCGGTATTAGACGGGGGAATAATCACGCTGTTATTGGCTAACACACCCATGTGGGGCCCAAAGGTTCTTTGCTGCACCCATAAACTTCCTGCACTCACAACAATAAGAAGAAAAGAGAAAATACAGGCAGAGGGCAGGGTGTCTGCAGATAGAGACACCCCCACACACCTCTAGTGGGTCATATCATAAGTGATGATTGAGAGGGATTACTTTTGTATTAGTCTAAGTTAATTAAGGAAAACCCTACATCTTATAGATTAGAGTTAAAACCCAAAAAATTGTCATTTAATTTAATTTTATTACAGACAGTAAACAGTTATTACATATACACATCACATTACAATGATTTAAAAAATAGTTGTTACTCGTTTTAGAAAAGAAAATGTACCTGTGCATAGCCACGTAGGGTGGGTGTGACGTGACCTTTGACATAACATCAATTTTTTATTGTTTTTATATAAAGCCGGACATTGTTGAAGAACAGTCAGAGTTGGCAGTTGAGTCGCTGAGCGGAAGCCACTTCTAGTGCCACTTCTAGCAAGAAAATGAAAAGACGTTACCATGCTAACTACCTCAATCTGGGATTTACTGCCACAGGGCCAGAGGAACAGCAGAGACCTGTGTGTTGTTTGCAGTGAAGTTTGAAGCAACGACAACATGAAGTCGTCTCATTTGCTCACAAAACATGCTTGGATTTTTATCAGAAGGGTTAGGGTTAGGAACATGTTTACATGCTTTAATATACAAAAACACATTATTTACCTTTACATTTCTTTTATTAATCAACATTAGTCTCGCTTTGCCAGACCTTCCTCCACCGCGGCGTTGCGGAGGAGGGTCTGGCTAATCCACACAGCATTCCCAGGATGAGAGAAAAACGTGCTCTGATTTATTGGCATTTCTTTAAACCAATCACAATCGTCTTGGGCGGTGCTAGGCTCCGGGAAAAGCTGCGGTGCCGCTGCAAAATAGCCTCGGGAAGGAACTTACGTTACGGTGGAACGTGTACGTTTAGAAGTTGTTTTAGTCGTGCAACAGAAAACTCAGATTGGACAGATAGTCTAGCTAGCTGTCTGGATTTACCCTGCAGAGATCTGAGAAAAGGTTAACCATATTCCTCGTAAATCGACAGATATCTGGCCTAAATTAGTGAAATCCTGCAGATTTTCCTGCGGCAACAGAGCACTCCCGGAAGTGGAACCAGGATATAGACTAACTCAGGCTAACCTGTTTTATGACACACAGTGGCTGGCAATATTAGCCTATCTAGCAAACATATTTTCACCTCTGAAAGAGCTCATCATGGGACTACTGGGAGTCAGTCTGACTGTTTTTTTTTTACATTTTACGTGCATGACAAAATCACTGCAATGGAGAAAAAGCTGCAGCTGCTCTATATCAAGCTCAAGACTCGAGATCCCTCTGCTTGTCCAACTTTGGAGACCTGTCTGGAACTGGGTTCGTCTGACACTTCACTTTAAGATGCAATAGCTCAGCACCTCTTATCCATTGCAGACCAGTTCACAGAGTACTTTCCAGCCGAGGCCAGGCCATAGACAGTATATAATGGACCAATAGACCCCGTTGCTCTGGACGGAGACCAGTGAAGGCTATTAGAAGCACTTTTCCGGTGATGGCCAGCTTTACTGCGCAGCCTCCAACTGAGAGAATGTGACGTGAGCAACGTGTCTGAAAGTTGTAAGTCTTCTGGTAGCTGTGCCAAGAGAAATCTCAATCATTCCCAATCTTACAGATACGGAGAGTGTAGGTGTATGTAAGGAGATAACATGGGCACAGGCTAATTATTGCTAACTAACATGCTAGTTAACATTAGTAATTAAACCTAAACAGCTCATGTAAGTCGAAACTGCCTGCGAGCTTCTCCTGTACTATACGGTAATTCCCCTACTATGCGACAGTAAGTCACTTGGTTATGACACAATCGTTAGCTTATTTTTACAAAAACGTCTGCTACGGAGCCATAACGTGAGGTACAAGGTAATGGAGCCTTTAATACATTGTCGTGTTTCTTTGGAACTAAACAACGGACAAATAGAGTCTTCAAACATTTCTGATGTAAAGTTATTCGCAGTCAAGTGACGTAAAAAAAAAATGGCGGTCAGCGAAATGCTAACAGGAGGTGATGGCCAGTTAGCAACAAAATGGCGCCATAGATGGCTCGAGTTCTGAAGCGAAGCTTACCCCCTTGGGCCAGGACCGAGTGAGAAGAGTGAAAGAGACCCCTTTTCTGATGACGCCACAGAAATGCCAGATGATCTGACAGGTGCTGAACAGGAGAAGCTGCTTGAATTATCATCGGACAGCACTCTGGTGTTGGAACTGAAAAAACATTGCCTCTTAACTTTAACTTCCAACAAAAGGATGAGTACCCAGTGCTCTCTCGTTGAAGGCTGAACAGTTTTTGATGCCGTTTGTCACCACCTCATCTTTGTGAGAAAGGCTTTTCTGCTCTAACTGCCACAAAGACCAAGTACCGCAACCCAATGGATGCAGAGCCAGATCTGCGGCGTACGATGACTGCTCTCACGCCTGCCATTTCAAGATCATGCCAATCCAGACAGGCTCATTTGTCTCACTGAAATGGTATGTGTATTATTGTTATAATTATTATTATTATTATTATTATTATTATTATTATCGGTGAACTGGCTCTTTCATTGTTACATTGTTGGTATCTGCAGTGGAAAGTTGTACTTGGGAAATTTGTTCGGGAAGTTCGGGAACATCTGCCTTAGGGTAAACATTTATTAGATTATAAATTATTATTTCTTACCTCAAAAACGTCTGTTTCACATTAAGTAAATTAAGGGTGTGGTGCAAATGTTTTAGTTGTTAACATAGGTAAAATATTATAATAATTATAATAATACATTTGATTTATATAGCGCTTTACATGGTACTCAAAGACACTTTACAGTAAAACCAGCACATATAGCGCATTAAAAACAGATAAGCAATAAAACAAGCATATTAAAAGCAATTAAAAACAATAAAACCAGTAACTATCAGGTGAGAAATGTAAGACTATTGTATGTGAAAAGCTAATCTGAAGAGGTGTGTTTTGATTAGTGTTTTGAATGTGTCCAGGTCAGTACAGTCACAGATGTGTATGGGTAGGGAGTTCCAGAGGGAGGGGGCTGCAATGGTGAAAGCTCGGTCATTATATTTCTTATTAGACTTTAATTATAGAGCATCATGTAGCCAGTTAAAAAAATATTTTATGAAATCCTTGTTTAACATGTGTACGACAAATGTGCAAATTTCAAGTCTCTATGATTTCATGAACCTGATCAAATACATGGAGCGAAACATTTTGCACTGTGTAAAAGCCGAGGCCTTGGATCTGCCTTGTTTGCACATGACCTCAGCTCCAACGCCTTAGGCTAAACAGAAACACCATCCATTATGAGGAGTGGTTAACCAGCTCTCTCCCAAATTACAGTGACTCTGGGCTCCCATTTTACTGATTTAGCGGTTGTGTGGTTCCCCATCTCATGTTACCGACTGTTATAGTGAGATGTACTCACGCAGGCTATCCTCCCCTTATAAAATGTCAGCGAGGCATTTGTTGGCCATTTAACAGGCACCAAGTTAAACACAACTAAAGATCTGTGACATTATTTGCTTATTCTACTAAAGCACATTTACCTTTTTTTTTTTAATCATACTGCAGTTTAATTATACTGATCTAAAATGACCAGTGTTACACTGTTGCTTTACAAATGCAGCCCCAGGCTTCTCGGCTGAGATTTAACCACATCCTCCGACAAATGCAGGAGGAAGATTTTACCACCCTGACCAAGAGGCCATTGCACAAGGTTTTCAAAAGAGCTGTAACATTTCCTAAGGATGTATGCGTGCAGTGGCTGAACCGCCATCCAATCCCCGTTTAAAGCTGCAAGCTGCAGGTCATTGGTCTCGCTGCGGTATGATTGTGATTGGCAGCTGTGGCAAGGAATCCAGATAACACCCTGGTTATAGAGTTGACCCTTCTTTTAACCTGCTGGCACACCTCCTTGTCTTCAACCCCCGCCAAACTCCAGGCCAATCCTGACAGCATTTCCCCAGCGTCTTGTGCTCCACTCCATACCAGCCTCCTAAGCGACATCTGCCCTTTTTTAATATTGATCTTTGATCTTGTGGACTAAAGATAAGTTAACCTCTACTACCATGTTGTGAAGCTACCAACATGGTCTCTCGTAACACTGTTATGTTAGCCCACACGAGCAGTGTCTGCCTCAGGAAAGCCATGTGTCTTTCCTTACTAAACAGTTTAGTTTAGCAGTAAAATTACATGAGGAGTAAAAACTCTGAGTTTAAGAGAGAGTCTTATGAAAGGAACAAGCTTTGTCTGAAGTGTGAATGGCTGCAGTGCTATTTCCCTCTCACTCCCACCCTCCTGCCAGTACTAGTCAAGGGATTTTCCTTCCCACCATCTCCGGCTGGAACACTATTTCCGGATTGTGTCGTTCATTTACTTAGTTCGCAGAACACTCGGGAATGAGAGGCCATGGAAAACTGAGTGTGGCAATGTGGCTAGAGCGGTAGGGAGGGAAAGTCAGAGAAAGGCAGAGGTGTGTGTGTGTGTGTGTGTGTGTGTGTGTGTGTGTGTGTGTGTGTGTGTGTGTGTGTGTGTGTGTGTGTGTGTGTGTGTGTGTGTGTGTAAGAGATGGAGCAAGTGCAAGACAGAGCTGGATCGTCAGAGACAAGCCCAAGCAATGGCCTTTTACCAAAATAGCACAAGCAAGAATCTCTGTGGGTAACATAAATTTGAACATGATGAATGTAATCAAACTGAGTGGGGTTAGACATGCAACATAAACTATCTTCACGACCATGTGATGTTGAGGATTCTTTTGTCACAACTGTGTGTTTGCCTCACTGCCAGTCTGTTTGCTTATCTGCCTGTCTCTCCGTCTCCCAGAACATCCTATTACACTACTACATCTAAGCAGTTAAAGCCCAGATACAGGTTATTAGTGACCTGTTTACCTGCTGACATTTCCTACTGATAAAAGCTAACCCTCTCTGACAGGCGCAATTGTCAAAGAAAGGTGGTCATACAAGCTTGAGAGGTCTTTGACCTTTAAATAGCATGCTCTATCCTCGTTAGATGACCAAACAGGATTGAAGTTTGATCCATTTACTAAGCTTATCTTTGTCCTGACACCAATCAATCAATCAATCAATCAATCTTGTTTAAATTTTTTTTTATCTGCCAAGTCTCGAAAGGCAACTCAGGCAGGCACAGAGGCCACCCAGCTCGCCGTCCGACGCCTACACACTCCCTAGCAGGATGCCGAGAAGATCGCAGACTCCAGGGGGCTTTTCAGGAAGAGTGGGGCAACAAGTCTAAGGCGCATTCGAGCTAGGGATGGTTCATGATTTTCGAATCTTCCAATAGTCCTTAAATAAAAAAAAAATTAAATAGTTTATGCGACTACCGTATAATCGTATGTTTTTTACAAACAGGAGAAACATGCAAAGTCCGTGTGTGCGGTGTCAAATATTTCCCAGTGAATATCGAATAGTATTGTTGCTTGAAATGCCCATCCCTAATTCGAGCTAATAAACACATTCATTGGCAGATGTTTGTCAACACACCTGCAGAACTAATGACATTCACATCAGCCCCAGCTGTACTTTTGTTCAGTACCAATTAGCTAACACGCTGAACTAAAATGGTAAACCTTATGGTTACTCTGTTATGGTGCGTTCACACCGCCCATGTTTCGCGCAAATTCGGCGCCACGATTAAATACAAAGTCAATGCAAAGAAGCGAATAGACGTAAATTTGTGGCGGCGACGCGAATGACGCTAACATGCATAACTTGTGGCATTCATGTGAGATGAAAAATTTCAACTTGAGCGAAAAAACTTTCCTGATGTCCTGACGTTGAATCAGAAATGGAGGAATAAATAATTGTAACTGTTTGTGGGAACACAGAGCAAGTGCCTCATTATTTGCACAGAGACCAGACAAAAAAGGAGCCTTCTTGGGGAAAAATAAACGGGGAATTTGGACTGGTAATGTTAGCACAGCCCTGATACATCCAAACTTCATTCAGAAAACAAGCATTTTAAAAGTTGTCTTGCAGACAGGCCTGTAAAAGTATGAATTCAGACTTTTTTTCAAATCGGCATCATAATGTTGATTTTTCGGCATACTTTTTACTGTACTTTTTAAAGTTTCTCACACACCAGATGTCCCCTGTCATTATTTCCGCTATCTCTCTCGCAAGTTCACCGTCGCTGCATCCCGGGGCTTAGCACCGTGCAAGACAGTTGATGATTTGTTTAAAGAAATACAAACAACCCAGAGCCTTTTTCCCCTATACCACAATTTGTGCAGCTAGACCATTCTCCAGCGCTGACACAGCGCTGTGGAGGTAGGTCTGGCAATACGAGACTAGTCTCTTATGACTCCCCCAACTTTATGAAAGTGTAATACTATATCACTAGAGTACCTCTTTAATAACTATGTTCAGGATCTATTCAAATCATCCACCCTATGGGGAAAAATGTTGCGCTCACATCAACGAGTCTACACGGACACACACAAAGATGTCACCACAGCATCCTGGTGTCCCACATATGTACCACAGACCATTGTGGTGGGACATATAAAAACACAAAGCAGGCTGTTAGAAAGGGTGAGAAAATTGGACTTTCTTACCCGACTTCCTCTAATTACTTTCTTCATTAAATTGTGCCAGACTCCAATAAAATAGAGATACCTCTCCTTTGATTTCTTCTTCGGTTCCTACCATTACAATTACATCCAATTGTTAACTATATCTCATCTTGTGATATACATTATTCTTTTCCCTTTTTTAAAATGATCTGTCTGGGATAGTTGGTTTCTCTTTCATTACTAGGTTGTATACTATGTTGCGTAGTGATTTATTTAGTGTACTGTATGTATGGTGTAGTAATGTTTAAACCATTTGTCTTTTTCTTCTTACATTCAGAATTATTTTAGTGACATTGTAGAACTGGTATGACTTGTTTTTAGCAACAATATACTTACTATGGTCAAGACAATAAAGCTATTTATAATTTGACTTTTAATTTGTAGGGAAAAAAAACAAAGCAGCCTCTGGCATAATTTTCTTGGGTCACCATGACAACTTCAGCATGTGCAGTCAGCAGTTTTGCAGTACAGTTGTGTCTCGGAGAATCTCTTGGACTGAGATTGACTGTGTGGTGAAAAGGCAAGTGAAGGGGAAAGATGACAGTAATTGGCATTATGTTATGACAACAACAAATGTAATCCGTATTTTGGAACACAAAGCATTGGTACGTGCTGTATTAATAAATTAGTGGTGCGTGTGGGAGGGAGTTTATGTGCCTTAAATTGTGTTTTCAGATTGTTGAATTCCAGATTTCGAGGGAACAGACGCTTCATTTCAATCATAATAATTTTGTTCTTTATTGTCATAGAATGTTTTGTTCTCATGACACTTTCTTAAACTAAGTGAACTATTTTGACTAGAGCCCAGAAAAGAAAAAAAGGGTTACATACTGGAATCTGTTTGATTCATCAACACAGTAACATTATTTCAACAACATAATGAATAATGCAATTCATAAAGAGTAAAACGCTTTAAGGCCAACTTGGGTTTGCTGCTGATATATACTGTAATTATTGATTTTTTCAAAAGTAGTCTAATGCTATTACAACAGAAAATGAGGACAACGCAAAGTTAAGTTAAACAGATGATGACGTTCTTAACCTTCTGGGGCAACATGCTTTAAAGCACCAAGGTAAATCCCAATGTATGACGCATGAAAATTAGTTAACTTGCTCCCCTCATGGCTTAAGGTTGTTTCATTTACATAGGTCACCGATGCTGCCATTGTTTGTGCAGGACTTGTGTAATCCTAGATTCTTTGTCCAATCCTCTTATTGTTATGGCTCCTGAAAGAATGCTTTACACATGCTGAAATAACTTCCTTAAGACCTATGTAAGCAAATACCACTCAAAGTATTTGTGTGTGTGGTGTGTGTGTGTGTGTGTGTGTGTGTGTGTGTGTGTGTGTGTGTGTGCAATTTGGGAAGGGGGCTACTTGCGTGTGGGGTGGTTTGTTTTGTTAGCAAAATGTCAATCTGTCTTTGCAAGGTTATCCCATATGATCTCCCTAAATACACAGGGCTTGGCTGTCCATCTGGTTGGTAGTTGAGAGCACCCCCCCCCTCCCAACCCATTAACACCCACCACTGCAAGCCTAGGTCTGGAGGTCTTGCCTTTCTACCTCCCACTGAGAGGATATGAAAAAGCCGACAAAGCTTTCCATTCTCTTCTTTAACTGTCAGATTTTTGGATCTGTGAAATCCTCAAATGGCTGCAACACGTGTACAGCGGTTTGGTTGCTCCCTAACAACTAACTTGACAACTTAACAATGCAATGGTTCTCGCTGAGTAAGGGACAATCAGAAGATTTTGCACGTCCAGAAAAGATCCGGAGTCTCCTATGTGTGCACATACACTAACACAGGCAGGCAACCACCCAACATCCCCTAAAAGGTCCAAAAAGCCAGATCCGTCCCCAGTCCAAACTGCCTTGGGCTCCCCTAAGCTATTCAGCGTGTGCAAATAAAAGATGTGTCTTGGAACAGTGCAAGCCTCTAGGCAGAGCAGAAACTAGCCTTGTGCACAGATATACACAGCAGCCCTCTGGACAAGTTTGGCACCCACACCAGCAACTGTGGGCCAAAACTCATGTTGCGTGCTAACTCTCTCCCTCCCCCATCCCCTCATGCTATCCCGCTCTGCAATTATATGCTATGCTCCCACCCAAACATGCAAGAATAGGCCTTCTCAGTCAACAGACAAACCGAGTCATTCTGTCCTCAAACCATGACATCATGACCATTTGACTTCAGCGTGAAATTCAAGCTTAATTTAACTTTGTCAGGAAACAAAAGTGGTGTGTGTTACACTGGCAGAGCGCTGCACTGGTGTGAACAGGAACTTTATGCAATTCTGGGAAGGCACAGCTAATTTATTCTCTAGAATATCAAACATGAGGAATATGTGACTCATGCCAATCTCACACATCATTTATTTACTGTAAGAAATGGCTTGAATGAGCATGAATAGAGCAGGACAATACTGTCAAACTCAAGTACAGTCATATTTTGACTTTCTATATCAGCAACAAGAACATAATATATAGTATAATAATATTTTGGGTATGTTAAATGATGCGTTTATATAAAATGTAATATCCACTGTCAGAGTAGCACATCATAGTAAGCTGGATCGATATAATATATCAATAATTAAGGTCTCTACTGGATGTGTTGCAAAATGGCATGTAATTAATGAAGAAATGCAGCATTACTGTTACTAAGTATAATTCTGTGACACTGTATGATTTACAATTACTCTCTGACGTATCATCTGGTGTTTCCTGTGTTTCCCTGGAAGTTAGAGCAATTAAAGGGGGTAAAGGTCACTCGGTAAAGAGGGGGTAAAGGTCAAAGGTTATATTTAAGGTTATATAACAATTGACAGGCTTATATTACCTTGAATAAAATTACAGATTTTTACAGTTTGAACATTGTTGCCATTGTTAGACATTTTAATGTAAAAGTGTTATATATTATACCTTTAATTAGGACAGTTGCGTGAAATTTAATTCAATTTAATTCAATTACATTTTTTTTATAGTCTCAAATCACAACAGAATTTATCTCACTTTACAGATAAAGTAGGTCTACCAACAATTCCCAATAATTCCCCCAAGACCATGCATTTGGTACGACAGCAGCAGGGAATAACTTCCTTTTAACGTCGAACAGAACCTTGCTCTTGGTAGGCGGCCATTTGCCTCAACCGGTTGGGGAGAGAGAGAGTGAGAGAGAGAGAGAAAGACCACAATCCAAGGAAATCTGCGAGGCGAGAAAGCACAAGGACTCCAGGGAAGAAGCTAAGTTAGTAACATGCATTAATGGCATATGAATGCATACAGATGGAGAGAGAGAGAGGAGGAGAGAGGAGCTCAGTGGCTCATAGGAAGTACCCCGGCAATCTAACCCTATAGCAGCATAACTAAGAGCTTAGGTTAAACTTGAGCCAGCTCTAACCATAAGCTTTATCAAAGAGGAAAGTCTTAAGCTTACTCTTAAAATGTGGAGACGGTGTCTGCCTCCCGAACCAAAACTGGGAGATGGTTCCACAGGAGAGAAGCTAAGTAGCTGAATGCTCTGGCTCCCATTCTACTTTTAGAGACTCTAGGAACCACAAGTAACTCTATATGATATGATGGTGCCTGATCATTAAGAGCTTTGTAGGTGAGGAGAAGGATTTTAAATTTTATTCTGGATTTTACAGGATTTCAATGCAGAGAATATAATACATAATAATGAAGAAATGTGATCCCTTTTCCTAGTTCTTGTCAGTATACGTGCTGCCGCATTCTGGATCAACTGGAGAGTCTTAAGGGACTTATTTGGAGCAACGGAGTTTAACATCAGGAAATTGTAGGTCAACCAGGTTTTTATGTCCTTAATAAATGCTTGAAGGTTAACTAGCTGATTGGTTACATCTGGCTTCATCGATGGATATAATTGGGTATCATTTGCATAACAGTGAAAGTTTATGGAGTGGCTCTAATAATATTGCCTAGAGGAAGCATATATAAGATGAATAGAATTGATCCAAGCAAAGAGCCTTGTGGAACACCATGACTAACTTCAGCGTGCATGGAGGATTCATTGTTAACATTAATAAACTAAGATTGATCTGATAAATAGGACTTAAACCAGCTTAGTGCGGTTCCTTTAATGCCAATTAAATGTTCCAGTCTCTGTAATAGGATGTGATGGTTAATAGTGTTGAATGCAGCACTAAGGTCTCATAAATACAGAGACAAGTCCTTTGTCTGAAGTAATTAGAAGGTCATTTGTAATTTTCCCCAGTGCTGTCTCTGTGCTATGATGCACTCTAAATCCTGACTCAAAATTCTCAAATGAAGTATTACGATGGAGAAAGTCACACAACTGATTAGCGACTACCTTCTCAAAGATCTTAGAGAGAAAGGGGAGATTAGATATAGGTCTATGGTTGGCTAAAACCCCAGGATTAAACTGCAACACAGCAAAAAATACCAGAATCCTAGATGACAACTGAACTTATCTCACAATATAAGATTTTTGGGAAGTTTTATGGGGTTAAAATGCCTAAGAGGCATCTATCAAACTGATGACAGCTATTGTGTGAAGCACACCTCATTTTCCAAATCTGCCTCGCAACAGAGTCCTCTCCTCTGTCCTTGCAGCTCTGGGAGGGGTTCTTAATGGTGTGTGAGCGCTTGCGTGAGAGTGCATGTGCATGTATATATGACAGAACCGAACCAATGACAGGCACCTCAGCCCAGCCCAGCCCTCGCAACAAAGAGGGCTAGTGGGTTTCACTGCAGCCCCTCTCGCTCTCCCACACACTCATAAATAACCATACAGAGTCTCTGCCCTGGCCAAGGGGAGAAAAAGGAGAGAAAAGAGCCATTTAGGCAGCTTCTCCCCTCTCATGCCTTCCAACTGACCTTTTCTATGGGTCAATCAGTCCAACCACAACTCTGTACTGTGACCCCCTCCCCCCCCTCTCTCTCTCTCTCCTTGCTGACACTAACCTGAATCATCCCAACACTGGTGCTGTGAAGAGAAGCCACTTAGCAGACTTGGGTCATTGTAAAGGAACATTTAAGACCTGGAAGGCATAAAGCCTCACAAACTTTCAGTCCCAGAGCATATGAGATGGCAGCCGGGGTCAGAGGTGAAGGTCACAATATGGGAGGAGGGGAATAAATCCTGTAGCATGGACAACAATGGCTGCAATCCCCACTGACACTGATGCCAGTGTGGCCTATAGGTTGTTTAGTGTGTCCTGGAGCTGTGCCTAATAGAGTTATAGTGCGTCCTTTAAATAATGCGAGCAACTGCTGAGGAGCTTGAAAGAGTCCACGGCTTCTCAATTTTGCTTTGCATGAAAGCCTGGGATTGTGTGTGTGTGTGTGTGTGTGTGTGTGTGTGTGTGTGTGTGTGTGTGTGTGTGTGTGTGTGTGTGTGTGTGTGTGTGTGTGTGTGTGTGTGTGTGCACGCACGCGTGTATGAAGGAGAGAGGGGTAGGTTACTAGCTTAACTTCACTGAGCTTCCAGCCATGAATCCTTTGCTCACTGACACACATGACATGCTTTCTGTAAAGACTCATAGTTGAGTCACAGTTAAAGACGCATTGCTGACGTTCTGCTGATGTCAATTTGCAGATGGCGTGCCTGAATCAGAAACAATACAATACTAGTCCTGAAAAAGTAATTATTTTAATTATTTTTTATTTATCAAGCAAAAAGACTACTTTATAATATTATTACAATTTGAATATTTGCCACTTCGGGATCTTGGAAAATGCGATGGTCATTTCTCATTATTTCTGACATTTAAAGCTAAAGTGCGTAGTTTCTGCTGCCCCCATGAGGAATTCTAAGTAATGACAACAAAACTGTCCGCGTCCACATGATACAAGCCTTCCATGACGACGCACCCGCCCGCTTTGTAGTAACTCATTTGTTAATGGCTTGAATGTAACCGACGTTTATTAATATCAAAAATGTACGCACTAAAGCTTTAACACAAAACGATTTATCAAAAAACAAATGACCAACTGATTATTTGACTATGAAAATAATCCTATAACCTACTTTGATCCATACCTAATTATACAAGGTCTGAAAAACTGGGAGCATCTTATGAATATATTCCACTAACACTCTTCATGGCTAGGCCTTTATTTGGCATGCCACTTAAGCAGAGAGGTGGGGAAGGCCTCTGGAGAGACAGAGGCCGCTGATACCACAGGATCATCATCCTCGCCGTAACTCAGACACTCAGCGGGTAAACGTTATGTGGTGGCATGCCACGAGTACCTCAGTTGTCACCTCTGTTAGTAAGATTAGGCTCTAGCATAATGAAGTGACAGATGATGAGTGTTGGGTATGACCACCGGGTGCTAATCCAGAGAAGAGAGACAGAGAAGGAGAGGGTTGGACTTGACAGACAGAGAGGTAGACAGACACTGGAGCGTTTGGAAAAATGGTATGTCAGTTTTGCTGATGTCTATAGCAACAGTAGCCTCCAATTTGACATCCACCAAACATTGGTTTTCTGTTTTTTTTCCTCTTTTTGGCTTTTCTTTGACCTCCTTAAAAGAACAAGCTATGTTTCCCAGGGCCCAGCTATTTGAAGCTCATAGTTTTGGTCATCCAAAGTTTTCTGTTCAAACTCAAGCCGTTCAGACACTGTCCCCACTTACATTTCCACAATGGCAGGGTCCTGGGGGCCAGACCATAGCCGCCCTACACTCTGCCCACAGTTGAGTTGCCTCTGGCAGTACTACTGCGTGCTTTGTGTGCTGGTTCTGGCCGCCGATCAGGGAAACCCCACAGTCTCTCCATGGTGAATGTCGAACGCCCTGCCAAGACCATTATGCATCCCTTCAATGGCCGTGAATAGCAGCACACTACAGTACAGACGATTTGAAAGATGTGCAATTCACCCAGGGCTACAATGCAAGACCATGACACAGATACCGACATTGGTGAACTGAACTTATTCCTGACATGGCTTCTCTTTGTTGTGTCTTTTTCTTTTTTCTAACAACAAAACAAATCCTGATAAAATGTGTCCTATGTTGCACTGCACAGGAAATATGAAAACAGTTAATTCCATGACACAGTTAGTGAACAAAGTCTAAACAAGCATTAGTCTTAAAAGCCAGGGTGTGACTTAGTGTGGCTGAGTGAATGACAGCGGGAGGCCTATTATGTACAAATTTAACAGTCTTAAATATGAGGATTAAAGCTCTTTCCATAATTTCCCCACAATGTTTACGTACAACACACTGTACCACACTGACCTATTAACCTCAAGGACACAAAAATCCATCCTAATGCCATTCTCCTGAACTCTTATATATTTCTCTTTCTCTTTCTGACGACCAGAGAAATGACCAAACTATAATTTCTAATACCCACTCTCCTTAATATTTTCTGCCTATAATAGTCCCTCTGTAGTCATTCTAAGTTGCTTGTCAGATCAATGTCAAAAATATAAATCTAACAGAATTAGATTTGAAATGTTATCTACATTTAGCACAGAGGTACATCTGTCTATTAATTTAAAACTCATGCAGCGTTTCCCAGCACTCCCACAGTCCAGTGGCATATTGCAGTAGTGGATATCAAGATGAGTCACATCAGCTAGCAGGCAGCTGGCAGGCTAGCAGTATCAGCCTATCCTGTTAATCTTACGATTAGCCTTCACTGATCCCATCAGGACTGCCTGGATCTGGGGTGCAAAGCCTAAAGGTTTATCCTGCAAGTCTGCCTTCACCCACACAACATAAATGGGGCGCACATACAAAGACACTGCACACCCCAAATAGTTCAGCGTTATCTAATACTAATCATAGAGGCAACATATTCCAGACACAAAGCCAGGAAGCTGGAGCTCGCCATGCCTATGCCTCACTGTCCCCCACGGACGTGTCCGTAGGCCCCAATGTGTTTCAAGAGGATCGTGGTAGTGAAATGTGTCACCGAGGTCAGACCCAGAAGTTAAAGGGGCAAATTCTGCGCTCTTCTGACACTAGAGTGGGTAGGGGGTCTGGGGGTGTTGGGCAGCAGCCAAGTGACATGCCGTGACAGGCCTCAAGGTTTCTTAAAGTAGGGAGGCATGGAAAGCACAAAAGCAAACACTCATACATTGCAACCACAAATACACACAGACACATGTGAGCACATTCACTCAATGTGTGCAAACACCCACACAATTACATACCTGTCAAATGGTGGATCTAATGCCTAAAATAAACCTGCCAACCTCCCACAACTACCATTTGGCAAGTTAAAAAGCATTTGGATACAACATACAAATTATACAGTTATTTTATGGTGATAAACTCTGTATTATTGTGAAATACCTGGCCACATTTTCAGCTGTGTCTGTGAGTGCAGCATGCATGTGCGCTCTCTTGCCATAATATTCTCCATCATGGCAGTTAGTTTAGGAAGTTTCATGGGCACCGACTGGACAGAGGAAAGACTCGTCTAACTGATGGGAAAAAGGAATGCTGGAGGCAATTACCTCCCTGACTCTGTGTCCTCAGGTCAAAAGGGGACTGGCCATAAACGCCTGGACACCAACAGAGACAGACCTCTGACCATGCAGGCCTTGTTTCACTCTCCCTGCAGCCACTAACATCAGCTGGTGGAAGAAGCCTTGGCTGTTTAAATTTATGGCTGTGTCATGAACAAACAATGCATGTATTTATCCTGACACGAACGCAAAAGGAGATAGCAATCCTGCTACTTTTTAGCATATGAAGACAGAAATGTATTATCATAAAATAATAAAATAAATGAATACATTCTTTTCCACCCTTACTTTTTTTTTTTGTCACTGATGTGTACAGGAGTTAACACTCCTACCATTACCTATTGTGTCTTCAACAGGATGATGTCAGAGCAACGATAATTATGTTCCTTTTTCCTGCTGAATGTGTTTGACAAGCTCAACAAGAATATAATACACACTTGCCAAATAGGCAGGCTACTCCGTCAGACAAAGGGATTGAAGCCTGGTGCTCTGGATGCCAAACAGCTGAAGACACTTTAATTATCATGAAACCTATTGCATGATGTCATTCTAGTGCAACCTATTCACTCGCCAGCAAATTAGGGCAAAGCGTAAGTGGCAAAAAAATGTTTTAATTCCTAGTTGTTTCGACTATTAAAACATATTTATAAGTTAGAGCATATTGTCATTAAATGATTCAAGGTAATAGACTAGGTTTTACTTTTCCATTCATGCCCTGCAAGGAATTTTTCAGCAGTTACAGTGCAGCTTGAGGAGAACTGAATGAAAAAGTCTGGGATGTACCATTACAATTTAGGGGGTTACTAATTTGACATGCATTAAGTATCTGTGAGTGGAATTCACCTAATACAATGTTATTGTGCAGAGTATACTTATAAAGGTTTATTTTTTGGAATAAGAAACATAAACTTGCGTGGGTGTGTTTTACGTGACAATGAATCCTGCGAGAAAAATAACTCCCCTACTGTGGCAGCAGGTTGGATCATGCCAAGATGATGTTACGAACAGCCTTTTAAAGTCGCTCCACTTCCGAGATGAAGTAAAGTAGACCGCCGCTGCACAGCAAGAAGACGAAGGCTGACAATCTATCTGTCTGAAACAACCCCAGTTAGACAGGATATGTTGAGAATACACAGTTGGACTTTGGGATGTTTTATGGACTCGGAATCGAAAGAGTTTTCTTTTCGTCCATGTAGGACGTGGCGTCTGCAATTGCATTAAAATAGGTCTAAATGTGCGTGCATTTTTTTTTGATTAGCCTACTCTCAAAGACAACAGCAGCAACCTGGACTACTATTTTGAAACAGGAATGGTTTATCCTCCCGAAGGTTTATTCTACCTCGAAATGGATCAAGCACCACCAGGTAAGTTAGGGTTAAAGGCAACCATTGTCTGATCTGCAGGGAGTCAGAAAACCTTTTTATTCGTTTTTTTTTTTTTTTTTTTTTTTACTTTCTCCTTTTGCTCGCATCATCTTGTGTAATGATCGGTAATAAAGCTGACATCTGACAAATGCTGCGCAGGTGTTAGTAAAAACGTTATAATGGCCAGGTCAGTCCTCAGTGCTGAGCTTCCCCAGTGGCATTGCCCAGGCATGCATAGCGCAATTCACTTGCCAATTACGTAATACCTTTCGGCGGACCAGGCGCAGTGGCGTTTCTTTTGTCCCAGCGCATATGACAAACTTGGACACAAATGCATAGCGGTTTTGCATCTCCTCGTGAGCCAAAAGGTTTACCGAAGGCGTGTGACAGTGTAAATAGTGCATTTTAAAATGGAATATAGTTGCACAGGGTGCGTTAATGAGCGCCGCATGAAACGACCGCTTTGTTCTCCTCTGCAGCCAGCCGTGGTTAATTTGTGTGCTAGCTCTGAAAGTAGGCTAGAGGCAAGCAGACTAGACAGCTCGTCTTATGACTTAACTCCGGCAACTCACGAACACTTCATATTTTTGTATTTACATTTTGTCATTTGACCTGCGCGTTATTACATTGTCTTAACGGTGTATTGACACTTTCCGGTTGCTATTATGTCTTTATTCTAAATAACCACCTAGCTCATTTGATTTGACTTTAGTTAGGCTAATAAAAAATGCACCATAATGTTAGCCCACGTGCATTAATAATTTGAAGATGATTATTTAAAATTACAGTTGATATAACCTTAAAGTGAATAGTAGTGACACACCATAAGAACAATGCAGATGCCCTGTATTGTCCCTATAAGGTATGTGTGCTGTATGGCTGTTTCAGTGACAAATCCCTGTGTTTGGTTATTAAGAATTAATTTACTCTTTTATTTTCTGGATTGGACACAGGGCAAAAGCCAAGCTATACATGCGTGACTGAGTTGATTTTTATTCATGTATTATTCCACACTTGAATTACGTGGCTCTTGTCTGTACTGGTATGTGTGTGTGTGTGTCTCAAAAGCCAGTGGAGTTTCTGGGCAGGAGACAGAAAGAGGAAGGTGTGCAGATTTAATTTTGCTGAGTTCAGGAGCCGCGGCTTTGCGTTTTGTGCCTGCCACTGTGCTGCTGCACCTGCCTTTTGTTTATTTTAAGGTCAGAAAAAGAGGAGAGCGGATGGTGGGAGAAACCCACATTTTCTCCTTTCTGTGAGTGCTCTTGTATTCTCCCTAACTGCCTCATGAAAGGCACTTTTGTCCTGCAGTGAAATATATCGCCCTTCACCTCCTCTTGATGCGGTCTGCCCTCCTTTTTCATTTTTAGGAAAACGCTTAGTCTTTCAGCCAGATTCGCAGATCTTATGCCTTTAAGGTTGACGGAAAACTTAGGAGGATATAAGTGTGCGATCACTATAAAAATGGGAGGGGTGGTCCAAGAGGCTCTAAATATAATTTATGGTGTATTTGATGCCTTTCATGCACTTCAGGACAGTGCCAGAGGCTGCTGCAAACTTTAGAAGTTGCACTTTAATCTACTTTGCAAGAGTTTGTAAGCAACTAGACTCCTAATTCTGCGAATTTCTGGAACAATAAAAGAAATCATATTTCATTTTAATTTACTAATAGTGCTCAGAAATGAGGACTAACTGCCACATTTCCTTTTTACACACACTTGGTAATTATGTGGCAAGTGATATCTCTTGGAAACATGCCTGGGCTTGTCCTCAGATCTTTGTGTGTGTGTGTGTGTGTGTGTGTGTGTGTGTGTGTGTGTGTGTGTGTGTGTGTGTGTGTGTGTGTGTGTGTGTGTGTGTGTGTGTGTGTGTGTGTGTGTGTGTGTGTGTGTGTGTGTGTGTGTGTGTGTGTGTCACATACACGCACACATCCTTGATTGCAGTAGGTCATTATCATTGAGGGACTCATGTTTACAGTACATCACTTCATCTCACAACAGATCAATGCTTTACAATGCCTGATGGATCTCTTTCTAAGAATCCCACTCCTTTGCATTTCATTTTCTTATCTGGCTTTCTCTTTTGCTTGCAGCTCTCCCTCCCAGGTCAACAAAGCCAGTGCACTCCACCATGAACAACAACTGCCCTGCGCCACCTACATATACGCTACAGGACGCTGAATGGTATTGGGGAGACATAACAAGGTAAGGTATCTTCACTTTAAACATGCCATCATTCTTACAAACACGGAGTTTGCGTTGTTTGGACTGTTTTAACGTATTGGTATGTTAGATTCGCTAACTTTTAACTGATTTTCCCTCAGGGATGAGGTGAACGAGAAGCTCCGAGATGCACCTGATGGCTCCTTTGTGGTGCGCGATGCATCCACAAAGCTGCAAGGAGACTTTACGCTGACGTTGAGGTGAGCAGAAGGGAGAAATCTAATCCTAACAGCACTACCACAAATATCATCAACAGGGGTTTACATTTGATTTGACATCAATGATCACATTTTTGTGCTTTGCCGTTTCACTTTCTCAGGAAAGACGGACACAACAAGCTGATCAAGATTTACCACCGGGATGGCAAGTACGGCTTCTCGGACCCCCTCACATTCACTTCAGTAGTGGAGCTCATTTGGCACTATCAGCACCATCCGTTGGTGGAATACAACGCCACGCTGGACCTAATGCTCACCCATCCCGTGTCCCGTTTCCAGCAGGTTAGCGACCACAATTATTCTGTTTTCGGGGGGGGGAAAATGTCAGTCAATATTTTGACATTGCAGAAAGATTTTGATAAAGGATATTAGTTTTTTTCTGTTACGGAGGATTAGGAATTGTACATTGTAATTGTTGTGTCTTTTTTTTTTTTTTTTTTTCTTTTTACATCAGGTGAAAGAGGACAGTGTCGATGTCGCTGGAAGAAAGCTCAAGGAGGTTCACTGTCAGTATCAAGAGAAGTCAAAGGAGTTTGATCATCTTTATGAAGCCTTCACAAAGACCTCGCAGGTAAAAACAAACGCATTAAATTAACTCTGATGGTCTCTCATGTCTGTCTCATCAGTAGAATTTTCCAGTCTCCTGAGTATATATTTTTTTATTTAAGTGGACGTATTCTTTGTGATGCAGGAGATCCAGATGAAGCGAACGGCCATTGAGGCCTTTAACGAGACAATGCTGATCTTCGAGGAGCAGTGTCGTGAACAGGAGCGTTACGGAGAGGAGATTGAGATGAACAATCAGTCCGAGGGAGCTGACCAAGATCTGGAGAGGTACTTCATTACACTGTCCGAAAAAAAAGCGCCCCTAAATGTAGTTTCAATTGGTTGCATGTAGAACCACGTTTATTGATCTGTATTCAGACCTGCGACCTTTTATTTCCCTCTCGTTAGCTTTCTAATAAATTATGAGAAGCTGAAGTGTCGTCTCGGGGAGATCTACGACAGCAAAATCCATCTGGAGGAAGACTTGAGAACGCAGGTGGAGGACTACAGAGAGACCGACAGGAAGATCAACAGCTTGCGGCCTGACCTCATCCAGTTACGCAACATCAGAGACCTGTACCTCAAGTATGTATATTGTTTGTGGTATCTGTGGAAAAATAATTATTTTGTAGCTGCTCTGTGAAGTATAACTATTCTATATTAAAATCCAACCTTTTCTTTACACCTCTCCTTGCAGCTGGCTTAATCACAAAGGTGTCAGGCAGAAACGCATAAATGACTGGCTGGGGATACTGAGCGACAGCCTTGATGAGTAAGTTCCAACAAATTCTTTCTGGAAACAATGTTCAAGAGTGCAACTTATAAATGAGAGAGAGAGAGAGAGAGAGAGAGAGAGAGAGAGAGAGAGAGAGAGAGAGAGAGAGAGAGAGAGAGAGAGAGAGAGAGAGAGAGAGAGAGAGAGAGAGAGAGAGAGAGAGAGAGAATAGTAACAACAACGAACAGTTACGGAGGCGTTACAGTACGACTCTTTGTTTTTTTTCCAGCACATATGTGTTGAAGGGAGACGAGAAGAATTTGCCGCATCAGGATGAGACAAATTGGTTTGTTGGCGAACTGAGCCGGACGCAGGCCGAGGAGATGCTTCAAGGTAAAGCTCCTGGAACGTTCCTGATCCGTGAGAGCAGCAAACAGGGATGCTACGCCTGCTCTGTTGTGTGAGTATATCATTTTGGGAAAAGCAGTTATCTGGAGAATGGTTTGAGAGGAATATTACGCATTGGTGTAATTGTGTGACACCCATTGTTTTTTTTGTTTTTTTCTTTTTTTTTCTTTCATTCATTACAGTGTGAATGAAGAAGTGAAGCATTGTATGATCTACAACACACCGCAAGGATACGGCTTTGCTGAGCCCTACGACGCCCACTGCACACTGAAAGACCTTGTCCTGCACTATCGCCTGCACTCCTTAGCGCAACACAATGACGCCCTGGATGTTCGGCTGTCACATCCAGTACACGCCACAGATGCAGCTGCGCCTTCTCAACACGCAGAGGAACACAAACTCTTACAGACTCCAAAACACACGGTGGGGCTCCCGCCTGCCGCTCCAGAAATGTAATCCAACGGTAAAAAGACAAAAGGACATGTTTACTGCATCCTGCGAGAATGACTGCATCGAGGTGCATTGTGTAAAGTTTTGCACTACAGTGATTCCATCGGTTTTTGTGAATGGGATTTCACAGATTGAAGTGGGACTGGAACTTGAATGTCAGCTTGAACTTTTGTTTTCAAAGAGACTGTTTAAGCTTTTAATACTTTACTTTTTTTTTTTTTTTTTTTGTACTTCATTTATTGCCGCTTGTTTAATGGACACCTTTTTTTAGTAGGGATGTTGAAAACCAGAAAATTGCTCACTGACATCGGGCGCTGCACCTTTGTTTGACTTCAACTTGTAAAACCAGAGTTGATGTTGCTAGAGATGTCCATTTCCCTAGTTACAGTAGATTCCGTTCTGACCAATACTATAGTAATATTTGTGCCTCATTCTTGCGCATGTGATGGCAAATTTTGAGCACAGAAAAATATTTTTTCTAAGCACATACATTATATTTAGAGAACTTTATCATGCAAAGAGAATTTTAATTTGAGTGACAATAATAATTTTGTCCTCAATAAATGTATTAACCTGGTTTGCTAATATCCACATTAGCACAAAATAACCTCTTTTACTGTGTTTTCCACATTTGCCCCGTTAATGTGTAAATTGAATTACATGGTTTATATAGGCAGAAGGTACTACATCTCATTTTATGAGAATGCCATAAGGTTGTTTATAACAATTAGTCAGCTAGATATGTAAATATTAAGAGTCAATTCAGGTTTCTACATTGGCAATCACCAAGGTAGCCAACTAGCTACTGCATATATGGCAGACGTCAGCTCCCAACCTAACAAGATCGCTTGCCTGCAAGCTAATAAAGTATAGATTAACTAATAAAGGTTATAGGTATGTCACCAAAACTGTATGAACTACTATTGTGGGGCTGCAGATCATTCTTCTAGTGCTTCCCTACTCCCCCTGGTAACTGATTATACTAACAATCAGAGTGGAGTCACAACAGCCAATCAGAAATGACCTACTCCGACTTTTCTGATCGGCTGCCATTGTGGCACGCTGTAACACTCTGTCAAGTTGAGCACCCAGACAAATCTGAGAGCGCGCAGAGCAGAGATGTTGAGAAACACTGAACTAGTGTCCGATCACACAGAGCATTTAGAGGGGAAATTTATAAAAACAGAGGTGCTCCTATGTGGATATTAGGAAACACTGAAACAAGTGCATGGAGCACAAAATAGATTTTTGTTTGCTTAAATTAAATAATTCTTTGCGTGACAATTTCTCTACAAAATATAACTCGTGATTCTACAAACTCTTTGTGTGCAAAATGTCCTATTGTGTGCTCAGGAATAAGAAATATGTTAATACTACTTTGTGTAGGAGAAAAATGTTTTCCGTCATACTGGTTTGGTGGACCAAACCATTTTTGGGTAAATGCCACGTGTGAATATGTGAAAAGTCGTGGTGCAGCTTGACAATTTGCCCCTTTCTTAACATAAATTCATATACAATGGATAAGTATGTAGCATTAACGTCCTGTAGAATACCATTGTAAGAGAGCATACTCAAATGTTATACCCATTGACCAAAGCACTTGATAGTGAGCAAAAATACATCCCTTTTAAGTCTGGTAATTGCATTTGGGCAAGGGGAGGGCAATTTATGTACACCTGCTGATGTGCTGATCAAAAACATAATCTGAAGTACTGTATGTTATATTCTGTTACTCAAAGAAGTATAAGCTTTTTGTATTCTATATATATTTTTTCTATACACACGCCACAAGATGAAAGCTTGAAGAAAGTGCAATCCAACAGTATTTCTATTGTTGCAATGTATGACGATGATGATGGTGGTGAAGGTAATGCTGTTATGAGAGGTTGACATTTGCCACAAAAATGCACTCTCTTTGGTGGTGTCGGTATGATGTGGCCTCCGATGTTTGTGTGAACTGCCAGAGGTCCGGAAGTATCCTGCCTCCATTACTTGAACTGTGGCATTGCTCAAGCTATGAATGTTTTTCATGACATGTAGGCTACATAGCTTAAGAGGAAAGGAATCCATGTTGAACTTGGCACATTTTTCAAGTTTGAGGACAATACATACTCTGTACAGAGAAACTGTAAAATGTATTTCTGAGGTTGGTTTATGGAAGGAGGGTGATTAAGCCTCTTATAAAAAAAAAATAACTCCACTGGGGGATTGAGGAAACTACTCGGGTGAAGCTATGTGAGATCCTGACCTTTTTCTTGCTGAAAGACAATAAACTGATGAGGGTTTTGTCAATTTACGTTAATCCATTGGCTTTCTTTCATGGTCTATTGCTGATACTGTGCAAGCAATGCACAGTATCAGTTTATTATTTAAGATACCATTTTTTTCTGACCTGGGTAGAAAAATTATTAAATACAAAGCGTAGAATCACTTAAAGTGAGATAACTAGTTATATGAAATTCACTGTCCATCTCTAGTGGAGCCATTGCTGTCCAATGAGCTTATCCTTGGGTCAGAAGAGAAAGGAGACAGCGAGGGCACTGGAGGACAGACTGTGGACAGATGGAAGAGAAAGGAAGCGATAAGACAATAGCAGGATATGTGCAGGCCCTTTCCCCACTCAGCCTGGCCGCTGATGAGTCACTAGAAAACAATCCATCAAACCTACTTCACTTAGAACGGGCTGTATTGTTAAACACAATTTTTCTGAAGCTCCCGTGAAAGGAATGCAGCTCAACTGTAAACATTTTAGTACCAGCTAGCTTGAGAGCAGCTTGAGTTTTGTCCCTAGAACTTAATCACACAGTCAAGACCAGTATTGGCTCATAAATACACAAATGTGTGTAAATTATAATTTTGTTTTTTTATTAACTTTAGCACCATCTACAAAGAAACACTTGTGTAAACCCTAGGATAAGCCACTGCTAATGGTGATGATGATGAGGACCCCGGGTGACCATGACACCACCATTGCCCTCCATGACCAGAGCAACAGGTGGCCTGTTTCAACCATAACATAAGGTCTGTGTTAGGTAGGGATTAATGAGGTGCGGAGGGCAGGGATGTACTGGGGGAGAGCCTCAGTTCCAGGCCACGGATTACTCCCTCTTACCTGTGTCAGCACAGAGAGCTGGTGGACAGACAAGCATGCCATTTGGCTAGGATGGACCAGATGTAGGGGAGATAGATGGATGGATGGAGATAGATAGATAGATAGATAGATAGATAGATAGATAGATAGATAGGACACACTGTACCAGTGCTGAGTCACACTCAGTCTGCGTGAGAGGGACAGAGTGGATAGAGAAAGTGTGTGGGGTAGACAGAAAGGGAAAGAGGAGGGACAGGAAAGAGCGCATTTTTCTAACTCCTGTACAGGATGGTATAAAAAACAAAAAAAATGAAGGCTGGAAAGGTCAAGCTAGTGACCTGAAAAACAGTCCCACCTGGCTTTACCCCAAAGCCTTTTGCTTTCACAGCAATTTAGCTTGCACTGCCCAGTCCTATTTTCCTTAGCTCCCTGAATCTTAATAAAAGATTTTCTATGGTTTAATCTATGTAAAAGCCCAGCCCCCCACGCATGTTTCTTACTCATACAGACCCAGCACGTCTCTACTTTCCTCCCTTTCTATTTCACCTCAGTCGCATAAACTCGCTCGTTTAAATTCATAGTAATTTTGCTTTATAGTCCTCAATTTAAATAAGTCCTGGCTGGAGGGGCAGCAGGACGAATTACCTTTGGAGTCACGCCTAAAATACACACACCATCAACTGTCTCGCAGGCTCTCAGAAAAAGAGGTTTTCGCTTTTGGCAGCAGCCAATCGCGTCTTTCCTCCCCTCTGTCTCCGTCCGATTCCACAGTTTTCACGCTACCCAAAGAGCCAATAGGAGGCCGAGAACGTGTAGGGTATCGGCCAATCAGCGGCCAGTTGCTATGTTGGAGGCAGAATCGATAAGAGTTCTTTTTTTTTTTTTTTCTCTCTTTTTTACTACCTCACATAGACGCTGGCTTATAGGCTGAAGGCAAGAGACCCTGTTGCCTGCCAAGCAGCATGTCGGCTATGGACTGAACCATTAAACATACCAGCGCCACATTTTCTTTTAAGTCTGTCTAATACCAAATAAAAGCTAGTTTGTCTGTATATTCAGTTTGTATCTATTTATTTAAGACTTTAGGGTTACAGGTTGATCACCCCAGGTGTTGAGCTAGAAAATTAAGTTGGAAAATTGTTTCCATGCCTGGAGGTATTATGTTAATTGATGCACACCAAACAAGTTTCAGAATGAAAAGTATGTCGTGAAAGTTGTTACATAAGCTTTTATTCCTCTTTAGGCACGTTTTTCTTTACTCTTACAGTAAGCCCCAATGTGCAGTAGTGGCTAAACAACATCTTGAATGCTACAGTGAATATTGTAAATATTCAACAAAGTATTTAGTATAGCACTAAAACCATAACACTAAAGCCCTATGTCCAACGATTCTATGAATTACAGCTTTAATTTGTATTTGAAGTTGAATACAGTATATGATAAAGTGATCACACTGTAATGTGAGGTGACACTGAGCCAGCTCTTATAAGGGGATAACATAATGCTGCTTGCTGACAAACCATTCAGGAGTAATTCCAATCCTGATCCACAGCCAAATCAGATTTGCAGATAGCATCTTAAGAAGGAAAGGAAGACGATCCCCCCTCCTTGAAACAGGTAGAGCAGGACACTGACTCAACTCTAAAATAATAACTTTCATTTTGGATAAATGCTCAACAGTTTGCATGACATACATATTACATTGTACTTCTACTTCTCAAGGAAAATCCTCACTAATGATTTGAGCTGTAATAAACGAAGGGCATCAGCGTCCCTCAAGCTCTCAGGACAATGTCATTGCGGGAGTTCAGCTCTCAAATAGATTAAAAAAGAACCAGCAGGCACATGGCCAGCAAACTAATGTCCACAGGACTGAGAGACTGCAGATGACAGAGAGGCGTCAGAGATCAAATCAGAAACCGGCTAGGTCTGAAAGCATAATACAATATGTACATTGTAGGTGGTGAACTCAGCCAGGGGTTATGCAGTTCACAAGTCCTGTCGGGCGAGTAAAGAAACTTTGTCTGGCAAAATCAGAACAAACATGTAGAGGACATGAAATTGTATTATTTACAAATTGAAATACCCTAAGCATAAAACAGGGGATTTTTACAGTATAAGTTATCGGCAATATTATGGAACTAATAATAAAAACTCCTACCACAGAGAGATGAAATTACTTGTTTTGCATTATCTGGTTCAATTTAAAGCCAATCATAAGTACTCAGTAAATGTTGAACTCTACCTACTCCCATAAGAACCCTTAAGCTGTCAGTTTAATGATGTTTTTCTTTCCTGGTGAAAGCAATGTCTAGCCAGAGGACAGAGCTCTGATGAAAAAGTCAGACATACCCTGCACTTAAAACAGAATGGTAATTATGGTGACTGCTTTCCATAGGATGACCCTCACACTTTACTTTTTCTCCCATTACACGGAAGATTCTGGGAGCAAGGCAAACACAGTCTGCTTCCCATCACCACAATGGAGAGACATGGTGAACGGTGAAACTAATCATCATGTTCATGACAAGCAAAAACATTGCCTATAGGAGAAAATAGATGAGAGACTACCAGAGCCATGCCCAACAAAAAAAGGCTTAATCACACTGTAACAGAACCACTTTCATCAAAAGAAGTCTGTGTCACTACATTTCAAATTCATTCTAGCACCTCGCCTACTTATTAAAACCTGTTTTACAGGAGACACCTGCCCAGGCAGCAGCATAAAGAACAAAAGGCAAAGAAAAAGAAACATTCATATTACAAATGAAACACAGAAAGCCTAAACACTAGGGATATAGACATTCTCTCATTATGCTTAATTTAAAGGATTTATCAGAGGCTTGTTTTATGCCTCTGGTAATGAAGTCATTAGCTACCAACAACCGACTTCTGATGAGCATATTATCATGCTGAACTTGTAGAGGACATGTATGTCCCTATACCATACATTGAATGAAAGGAAGTTGTTGTCCAATTTCAAAAGTGACAGTGCTCGTACCACCAATGAGAAAAAACAAATCTTATTTGAGGATGAAGGACACATTCTTCTTTGAAATTTGACATTGTCGGGTTCTCTGATCAGCATTTAAATGGGATGATTTGAAAAAGAAATCACATTACAGGTTAAACATGGTCAGGTTGAAGTTTTCTCATTGAAAGATCAACGCTAAAAGTCAATTAAATGGGAAAGCTGAATATGATATAACGTAGTATTATTACCATAAAAACTTTTTTTACTTAATGATAAAAACTATATATTAATTGGCTCAAAGACAGTTTTCACAGAATCTTTGGCTCACGTTCACAAACTTACTGTAGTCTCTCAGGGCCAGACACATAACATTTAAGTCTAGATTTTAGATATTTGGCTGCAAAGAGTTAAAGTGACCATAACTTGTTTTTTTTCAAAGCTCATTTAGTTGAGAGGGCGAGCTTTGCGATATATTGGCTTACTAAGAGTCTATTTAAGCTGTATCCAATAATTATAAAATCTCCAAATGTTCAGCTGAGATAATGGTAATGGTAGATACCCTTTAGGCAAAATGGACAGACTGGAAATTTTACAATAGCCTACAGGGCAGCAGGAGGGAAACCCAACCAAGCATGTAGTACAAAGGGTGTCCAGGTTGGAACATATCTATCTACCTTTGAGTTTTAATTGGCCACATATTTTCTAGTACACCACTGTCTGTTAGATTCTGGGTGACACATTGAAATACCAGGAAATACAAGTCAAGTGACAGTTAAAGGAGTTTTTCCTGTAACTGTCACAGGTGTTATTCACCTCAACTCAGTGCACCAGACAGGTCCAATGGGCCCGAGCAGTGCTAGACTTCTGTATGTAATAACAGGTTTCTTTCCAATATAGTATTTAAACCCAATTGGATGCCAAGCTACTGATTAAAACAAACTGGACGTCCCACTGCGAGGTCTCAGAGTAGGCTCGCTTGTAGGTCTGGTCAAGTCTCCAGTTCAAGAGGTTGGAGCCAACACAGTGGAGGATGGCTACATCTAAAATTACCATTCTGCTGGGGGCTGACATGCTAAGAATACTATGATAATTCACATGGTAGGTTTCTGTGGCTTGTTGTCAAGGACTTTCATTTGATTAGCTGCTCGTTCAAAGGCGAGACTGCCATCTGGTGGTGTGTGTAATGACACAGCTAGCGACAATTCTTGTGTAAACTGACCAAAAAAAACAACAACAACAATGTATCAAATAATTAAAACAAAAAAAAACTAAATAAGCCATACCTTGGTGTAATTAAAGTCCTGTCTCCCAAGACGGACAACGATGGTCACTTGCGATAGGCTACAAAAAAAAAACGATTTGTAAAATGTAACATTCTCGGGGATCTGTTAGTTGTGACTGGAGATTCAACTGCCAGACCTGTGCAGTCGATCCAGAAAGATGTTGTTGACAGTCTGCAGGGTGACGGAAGTTGCCTGCCTGCATCCTCATCAGTAAACTTATGGGTAAGTCGCGGCCAAAAACAAGCTGAATTTGTTTTTGTTTTTTCTGTACAAGTCCGTAATTCTCTGTGAGTTAACATTCTGAGCAGGGGTCAGTCGAGCTGTAAAGTTTCAGTGTCATTCCAATTGATTTTACCGATGATTGTTGAATCCACCCTGGCGAGCTGTCTGTTGGCTAGCATGTAGGCTTACGGCTGTAGTAGCTGTTTTTTGTTGTTTTTTTATAGCCAAAATAGCAACAAGGCGACGGACAGTAACTTATCTATGACGGCACCACCGTTATTTATCTTTATTATTATACATGTATTGCTTATTGCCGACGTTGCCACAGTTTTGTGTTGTTACACAACAGTCGAGTGTGTCTGTGACTCTGTGTGTGTTTTTGAGCTTGATGTAATCATCTCGTGTGTCTTTCAGGTCTGTTTTACGCTGAGACTCACTAGAGTGGAGGCTTTTGGAAAACTGGCCTCCATGTTAACACAGACCGGCCCCAGCGGTTATGTCCTCCACCTACATCATGTCAACATCCGCTGGTTGTTGTGGTGGTGATGCTGCAGCTGCCATGGCGACGCAGGCGTCTGAGCAGGCTCTGCTGGCCTCAGACCGCTACGCCAGACTCATCCTGGCCCAGATGAACAAGATGCGGCTCCGCACCGATTTCTGTGATGTGGGGCTGAAGGTTGGCAGCAGGGTCTTCAGGGTCCACCGACTGGTGCTTGCTGCTAGCAGCCCTTACTTCTCCGCTCTGTTCTCCGGGGGAATGAGGGAGGCGGATAAAGAGGAGGTGCAGATCCTTGGAGTGGAGACTGAAGTCTTTGAGGTTTTGCTGGACTTCATATACACAGGTCCGCATCCGTCCTGGTATTGCCATCATTATGTTTCATTAGATTTTTGTAATTTCGTACCGTTTTCTGAGTGGAAATATTTGCCCTTTCCCGTCAGGCGTGATCAGTGTTACAGTGGAGAACGTCCAGGAGCTGATGGTGGCAGCAGACATGCTGCAGCTGAACGAGGTGGTGTCTATCTGTGGAGAGTTTCTCAAGGGCCACATGGACCCGTCCAACTGTGTGGGCATCTTTCAGTTCCTGGAGCAGATTGCCTGCATGGACATGCTGGAGGTTACTGAGAACTACATCCAAGTTCACTTTCTGGAGGTATGAAACAATTAGAGGCACTGTCTCTGGTGTTGCTGTCAGACTTTGTTGTTGTTTGTTTCCTCGGTAAAATAAAGCTAGATGTACATGAAATCTGTTATTATCCTTTCTTTATTCAAAACAAGCCCAGTCAAACACCATCAGCTTTTTATCATGATTGTAGTTTTACCATTTCTTTTTGATGAAAGTGCTTCAACTCACGCTGAATTTTGAAGTTTGATGCTTACAGATTGCCTCTATCATCTGCCTCCCTTTTAGGTGTGTGTCACCGATGAGTTCAGGGGCCTGTCCAAGGATCAGCTGGTGAGGCTGCTAAGAAGCGAAGAGCTGAGAATTGAGGATGAGTACCAGGTATTCACTGCAGCCATGGACTGGGTACTCCAAGATGTGGCAAAGAGGAAAAAACATGTAGTGGAAGTGTTGGAACCAGTCCGCTTCCCTCTGCTATCCCCACAGAGACTGTTCAAGTACATAGAGGGTGAGGGGAAGCATAACATTTTGCACGCCCCTTTTATATTTGACATACTCACATTCCGATATTGCTGTAAAATTGATTAGGTGACGGATCGTAAACAACATCTTGAAATTTTGCCCATTTCGATGTTCATTAAAGGTATTGCAGATTTCAGCCTGCGGGTGGCACTGCAGACTCTGCTGAAGGAATACACTGAAGTCACAAAGTCTCCCAAAGAAAATAAGATGTACAGTCAGCTGCAACCAGCCAAGATGAGACCCAGAAGAAAAGCCAGGAAATACCTCTATGCCATAGGTTCTGTTTCAAATCACTTTTTTTCAACATAGTAAAGTAACCTGATCCTAATAAGAAGTGTCAGAAATGCCATTTCATCTTGGACTTTTACTTGTTTCCTCCTGGCAGGAGGCTACACTCGGCTGCAGGGCGGCCGCTGGAGTGACAGTCGGGCATTGAGCTGTGTGGAGCGCTTTGACACCTTTAACCAGTACTGGACCACCGTGTCGTCACTGCACCAGGCCCGCAGCGGGTTGGGGGTCGCAGTACTGGAGGGAATGATCTATGTGGTAGGAGGTGAGAGACCTGAGGCCGTCGTGTGTTTGTGTTCAAGCCCAAAAATAAAAGAACCTCAAAAATCTTCAGTCTAACAAGGAATTCTGTTTTTTTCACCAGGGGAGAAAGACTCAATGATCTTTGACTGCACTGAGCGGTACGACCCAGTGACCAAGCAGTGGGCCGCTGTGGCATCTCTGAACTTTCCGCGCTGTGGAGTTGGCGTCTGTCCCTGCCACGGAGCTCTGTATGCACTTGGTAAATGCCCCAGTAGTACCATATATAACCGAAATACATACAGCACAAACTGGTAGTTTAGTTTTAATAGTTTTAGTTTTCTGTATTTATTGTTTGTTTTGTTTATGTATGCACCCACCACCATGGCAAATTCCTTGTAAGTGGAAGTCTTGTACTGACTTGGCAATAAACCCTTTTCTGATTCCGATTAAAGGGGCACTCCAATCGTTTTCACACGAGGATCAGTTTACTAGCCATAGTGGTTCTGAGCGTATGAAAACAGTTGTATGTTGGGTGATAGAATCTCATCAATATAGAAAATAGAAAACAACATGGAAAATGGGAGAACAAAAAGCTAAATAAGTTAAACTAAATCATTTTGTGAAATGATAATAGCTACGTAGTCAGTGCAATTCAATCGATAACCAGTATATTTTGGGAAACGGACAAAAAGCATAAGCTGATGATTGTATTATACTTCCGTAGGTGGTTGGATTGGCTCGGAGATTGGGAAGACCATGGAGCGGTATGACCCAGAGGAGAACAAGTGGGAGGTCATCGGCAGCATGGCAGTTCCTCGATACTACTTTGGCTGCTGTGAGCTACAAGGTGGGTTTCTCCGCTTTTTTTTTTTTTTTTTTGAAAAATAAATGTGCAAAATCTAGTGCAATTTAAGTGCTTTTTATCAGTATTCACAAACACATTCACACGCACTGAACTCCCCTTCTCGCTTGTTACAGTGTATTTCGTCTCTGATGACTTGGACACTTGGTGAAGTAGCTCTGGACTAAATGCTGTTGTCTCTTTCCAGGGTTTATTTACGTGATTGGAGGAATAAGTGACGAAGGAATGGAGCTGCGTTCAGCCGAGGTGTATGACCCTATCTCCCGCCGATGGAGCGCCCTGCCCGTCATGGTCACACGTCGAGCCTATGTGGGCGTCGCCTGTCTCAATAACTGCATTTACGCAGTGGGTGGCTGGAACGAGGCACTGGGTGCACTGGAGACGGTGGAGAAGTACTGCCCAGAAGAGGTAAAGTGGGACAATTTAATTTTCAGTCAGTTTTCCGTAATATCCGTGTCCTGACCTGCTCCTCGCCGCCGTACTTGTCTTTCTACAGGAGAAATGGGTTGAGGTGGCTTCGATGTCTACTGCCCGTGCGGGCGTGTCAGTGTCAGCAGTTAACGGGCTGCTGTACGCCGTCGGTGGCAGGGCCGCCAGCAGAGACTTCTCTGCCCCGGTGACAGTGGACTCTGTGGAAATCTATGACCCTCACCTGGATACCTGGACTGAAGTTGGAAACATGATCACCAGCCGGTGTGACGGCGGGCTGGCTGTGCTCTGATAGCCAGTATAATTTTCCAATTGTGAGCGTCCATATCAGCACGTGAATCATCCCAAAACTGCCTAAAGTGAAGAAAAGCTGCACCTTACGAAACACAAACGTATGTTTCTGTCTCAAGTAGGACTTTCACATGATCATATATGTTATTTATACATGGATTAGACATGTTTTTCTTTTGTATTTGTCCACAACATTCGACATTTATTGAACATATGACAGCAGATCTAAAACTGGAAAACTGCCAAAACTGCTCATCTGTGTCTCTGTTTTCAATTCACGGAATACTTTTACAAGAGTATCAGTGGAAAAAGACTTATTTGCCTCTCATGTATTTGAAGACAAAGCTATCCTTGAGATAAGGATCATTTCACAGCAGAGGAACTCTATTTTGGATGGACCAGAGTTTTTTTTCCTTTGGGGAACACTGCTAACAGTTCTTTTTTTTGTTTGCTTTCTCTTTATTTTCCCTTAAAGAAATGTTTGAGATGAGTGCTTTGCTACTTGGAAGATGTATCAAACCACTTGAGCCTATTTAATAATGGAACCAAAGTTCCATGGGAAGCTATTCCTGTAAATAATTATAAACTTGAACAGCACACCACTGTTGGATGATGTTGGAGCTCATCACATTTGCGAAGCGGAGTGAAGACGTTCCACAGTAACCGTATTTCCTATCATGTACTGTTATTCCTTTGCAAACGGCAGAATATTAATGTTAAACAGTAATAACATTTTATTGGTCGCTTTTCAGACTTAAACATATGCGCGTGCTGGGTTTAAAATGAACCTGCATTACCTCTCTCTTCATTTAAGATATTTGAAATGTAATAACTTAAAATATGGCTCCAGATGACCCTCCACTGTAAACATCACACTGAATTTACATATACATACAAAAAATCCTGAGTTGACTGTATACGTTTACAAAAAAGATGGTCTGCACTGTACAAACAAGACAATATGGAATCACTTACCTCCAGCTCTGCCACTAAACTCAGCACTCATGGATTTACACTGAACATTTATGTTGAATGTTATTCTCCAGTAAAACTCATTGTGATTAATGTATGACCTTATAGGTTGTGATGTGTGAAAACTAACATTTTTACATATTTTAATAAATGTTAAGGTCTCTATCATATACTGTAGACTCCTCAGAATAGAGTCATATAAGAGGCAGGGAGAGACAGATCGGTGAGGATGCCTTGTAAAAGTTAACATTAATAACATAGAACTGTACTATACTGACTTGTATCAGTCTGGAGTTACACAACAATGGAAAGGAAAGGTATGAAAATAATCTCAATGTTTATCCATTGTCTCCAATTTGCACATGTAAAATTGCCATATTCAAACACATTTCAATAAGGGTAATTTTTGTTTGTACTTGTCACAGCAAAGAATGTGATTCTACAATTGTTTTCTGATAAATGATAAATGTTGAATTTCAAAGTCTTTTGTTGTTTCTAATATGATATGCCACATTGATACGTGTCACATCTGTCCCAAAAGATGTGTTGGTGTACAGCGGGAACAAACTAAGACGGTGCACATCTGCATTTAATTTTACATTTTTATTGAGACCTTGTGGCTCAAGGTACAAACTGTCCTCTTAAATCAGTTATAAATCTGTTTGATATTCTTCTCAGCGCAGAATTTTTTAATTGTCAGGGTAGCCACCAGTGAGAAGGTGGCGACCAGAGTGAGGAGAGTTCGCATGGCTTTGAACCAGTCGGGGTAGCCAGGCAGCAGGGTCAGGTCATAGTGAAGAGAGAGACCCAGTCCCATAAGAACTACCAGGGCTCCCTCTGCAATATTGTCCCTGCACAGCAGTGCCAGCCAGGCCAGAAGTGAAGGCACCACACTGTTGCCCAAGTTCATCCAGTCAGGCTGAGCAGGACTACCGGCAGGGATTGCAAACCCCCAGCGGGCACCTCCAAGGAAGGAGACTATAGAGGCTCCGTAGACCACTTGAGCATATGCCAGTTCAGGGTAAAAGGACTGTGTGGCAGCCATCAGGAGAGGTGCAGACAGGAAAGGCAGGAGCCCAGAGAAACCGAGGTAAAGAGCTGGTTTGGGAGCCTGGGTGAGGGCCCTCAAACTGAAACCCTCTTTACTGTTGCTTTTCTCTGAGGTGCCTCGTGAATCACCATGGCAGAGACGTGAGGCAGGCCAGCTCACGGGCCTGATGCTCAACAACCTGTTGATGGGAGTTTGTCTGAATGGCATTAACACTGAGGATTGAGAGTGAAACCGCAGCTGAGCTTCTGTTTTGTAGTTTGGTGCTCTGGGTATCTGCTGAAGACATCTCCATACTGGAACCTGATAACATAATAATCATAGAAGTGCATAAACATCATGATTTCTTATTGTTAAATAATTCTGGCACATAGAGTAGCCTACTACTATATTTATTAGTAAACACGTTGCACTGATAAACAGTCAAATTTTCTATGTCTTACCCAAGAAAGTATGCGTCTTCCAGAAGCAAATCTAATCATTTTCAATCTGAAAAAGACACGTTATTTATAAGTAATAAAAGACTCCCCATAGCACAAGCACACTGGATTTTTATCTAACAGCTAGCATAACATTCTCTCAACCTGATGCAATACATTGCCATTCTACTGTAACAACCAATAAAACACAGAAGTTGCAGTTACCTAAACGTTACCCTGTAAATGTTTGTCATGCAATGGTTCGCCACGGCCACTGCAGGCACAATTACACGGAGTTAGTGGTTACAAAGTTAACGTTAACTAGCTAAACTAAAGGTCGTTTGCAGCATAGGTTTGCAGGCTGCCTTTCTATCGGTGCTCGATTAAATGTCTGTCTCCCATAGACTGTATGGCTCAAACCAAAGCTGTTTTGGCTAAAACTGAAGACTGGGTTCTGATATCGACTGGTTTGGCTGTGAGTGGCGGGGAAGGTATTAAGTTGTATTCAAGATAGCAAAATCCCACTAAACGTGCTACCAACATCGTGTTCTAAGAATATTTTTTTTTTAATATCCAAAAAATAACATGTCATAATTTCAGACATGGACATGTTGTCATATTTAAATAGAACATGATTTATAAAAGCTGACTGTTAAGCCTGTTCAACTTTAAAAACACTGTGGGCCCTCGTTAAGTTGCATAATCGCGACAGATCTTGAACGTAGCATCATTGAGGCTGAATCCCTCAGTGCAGCGCCTGTGGTAAGCCATCCGAAAACCCAAACAAACATCAATAGCGCATTAGTAAAGAAGTGAGTCGTTGCGAAAAAGTGCAATCTTGTTAATGTATTCAGACTCTATATATACTTGAATCGTTATTTATCAGAGGCTATGTCGCTTAGGAGAAGGTACACGGTATCGTCTTGAAACACTGCAAGTTAGCTCGCTAGCTCTTAGCAAGCTGATGAATGTGTGCTGCCGCTGCTAAGGTAGCCATTTTGAAACTGTGTTGTTCCAACGAAGCCAGGTCTGTTTACCTCTATTGTATGTATGTGACGACTGCTTAAATAGGCTGTTCCAGTCCCAGTGAGCATATTTAAAACATGTTCACTTTGCTTAGTCCCCTCGTCGTATTAATTCATTTCAACTACCTAGCAGGTTTCATTGGCTATCCTCACTTAACAGGTCGGGTAACGCCAGCTATTAGCTAAAGAATGCTACGCTAACGTTAACCTTACTTAACTAAGCAGAGTTGGCTAGCAGCAGAGTTAGGAAAGATCTGATAACGTTATTAGTTAGTGATTAGCATTGGCTATTTAGCTAACACCGCGTTCGCGTTGCGTCTTAATTTATTTCTAAGCACTTTAATCCATAACATTACTCAGCTAGTTAGCTTGGTGAAACGTGCATGTTTCGTCACTGTGTGTTGATTCGGTGTGCTGCAGTGGTTGTGGACATGTGGGTTTCCCACAGTGTATAATAATGTTAAACTGGGTATTTAACAAAAAAGATTCAGGTCGTTTGTCAGAGTATTGTTTCACAGTGAAGTAACGTTGAATGTCTGTGCTGCACATTGTAGCCTGAGTCCGTGGCAAACTCATTGATGTTGAGCTGTTATGTAATAGTTCAGTGGGAATACGTTAACGAGACCATGGTAGCTCTGAGTTTGTGCATACAGGGATTCATTTTGTTTGAGGATTTAAGGTGTATTCTATTGCATCGTTGAACAATGTGTGGGACTGAAGAACCGCTGTTGAGATTGTAAACCTCCGTTTTTATCCACACTCACTACCTGGCATGTTTAGATGCGCAGCAGTCTTTGGAGAAGTAGCGAGGAAGAACGTGTTAGTTATTTTTACACTGTTATAAATATTTCATACACCAAAGCCGACACAGTTTTATCAAAGAGTCAGCTTTTCAGCATGGAATGGTTCTGAGAAAACTGAATCATGCCTTTTCTCTCATACCTCTCAAAATATATTTGAAATGTCAAAAGCAGTTTTCTTTTAAGCCGTTGGTTGCCTCTTGAATCGTAAGCTATTTTGGGGTTTAATAACAGCATGCAGTGAGGATGAGCATCTTTCATAATGTCCGACATACCTTTTTGCTATTCGCATTAACACAGGTATAGAGGTATTAATGGAGATGTTGGCTTAAGCTTAATTTCTCTGTATTCTCAGTTGCCAGTTCATTAGGCAAATCAAGTCTAATACAACAGCTCTGCACTAAAACTATTAACTATTTGTGACAGATAGGGATTGATTTAACTTAATGGTTATTTTGGGAGCTGTAGTTTGTGGTGCTGTTAACATTATGTTGCTTTTTACTGGAGGTGATTTTTTTTTTTTTTATTATTATTATTTTTTTTTTGTGGATATTTTGATCGATGATTTGTCCACCCCATTTGGGTTAACAAAAAATTGGAAACACGTCACAATAAAATTCAACAGCACCACCAACACAGCTTCCGAAAATAAGCATACAGTCGAATCACCACCTCTCTAAAACAGTTTCAACAAAAATTGAATGTTTTAATTTTCATAAAGGTAGAATTTTTTGCAGGACTTGTGTATTCATTTGTATTATTTAAGCTAGTTGTACTGAATAAACTAGACACTGAATGTAAGCATTTGTGTTTTTTTTATTTTTATTTTTTAACTGGAGCTTTGAGAAGCTTTTTCTAAATTAAGGCTGTTTCTGTTTAATGCAGTTCCCGTGTGTTCCTCCACAGATACCAGTGAACCCTCAGCAAGAAAACTGCACTGCTGAAACCTCATTAAAGAAGGAAGGAAAGACCATCTTGACAAATTTGGACGCATGCTATTTTTCAACTGAGAAAAAGAAGTTGATTGAGCTGTCTTACGGATTTCTTTTTGGACAAGTTTGATTGTTGTTGAAGGACTCTAGTGTATAACATGACACGAAGACCTTTTGACTTGTGGAAGATTTTTGTTTAGCTTTTGACCTTGCATATCTATGAAATCAGAGCCATACCCTATATCTGCTTTATTCAGAAAGCCACAGATAATTAAATGGGCATCTTACAAATGTGATATTAAAACATATAAAGATAAAAACGGCATTATAATGCATCATGCAGCAGCATCTCTGTTTCACTAACCAAAACTGAAAATGAAGGCAATGTAACATTGGGTTTTACTTCCTTCATTGTCATGTGACTTTGAACCTTTCGAGCATTATCTTTCTTCAAACTCAGTCTTTTTCATCAGTTTAATGAGGTGAGCCGTAGTTCTCAGTGACCTCCATTGCCCATAAAAGACTGTCTCTGAACCTCTTTCTTTTCTGCATGCGTTTCCGCAGAACTTAAAATGATTCGGTAAAAGGTGAGTCGACGTAAAAACGTACTGGCACGCAGTGTGGCAGGACAACACCTGTCTGTCTTCCCTCATCTGGTGTCAAAGTGGAACTGCTACACAATCTGCTGTCCATGTTTGTCAGATTGATTCATTTAGCCATTCAGCATAAGGTCCAATCAGGTATTGAGTCTTACTCCTGACAATAAGAGCAAATGGCACAAATGAATTGGTGAAGGATTAAGTCTGCCTAGACAATTACCTGGACTGGAAACCGTAGCATTTACAATTCATTAGCGACGTGACCTGCAAAGGAGCTGTTTGGGAATCCAGCTCAAGAAGGAGAATCGGTCCTTCATAGGCCTCTGTGCTTCTGTTTTAAAATCTACTTCCTGCTTTGCCAGTTCTCTGGATCATCATTCAAGATCATTCCTGCGACCTTTTGACCCATCTCCCAGTGTTTCACCCTGGACGAAGCGATCTGCCTCTGGGGAAAGGGGCTGCGCTTTCCTGGAGGAGGTGGAGAGAGGGTTGTCGGTGTGCTGCTCCTCGTCTGTCAGTGCACACACACTGTGATCAGTGCCAACAGGCCTGAGGAACCGAGCCCAGCCGGACCGAGAGAGGAGGCAGAGGACTTCAGAGCCACAGACTCTGGGGTAATGATAAAGTTTCACCTGACTGACTTGGCTCCATAGCCATGAAGTTAATTGCATTAGTGTGGTCCTTTTACAAGTCATCTGTCAACATTGTGGGTAGCAGGTGTTGATTTTCTACCTGGTACGCATAATGGTTTTGAAGTAAAATTAGAAAGTTGAGCAAAATTTAAGCATGACGAGTTTATAGATTTAGCACATACACATGTTGTAAAATAATACTTGTATTATGCTGCACAATATATTTTTCCATCCAGGCTGTTGACCAACTGGTCAACAGCTTCACAGGCACAGCTGCAGCAAGTTGAGCTTTGTGGTTTTCTGATTAGAATAATAATACATTTGATTTAAAGGCGCCTTTCTCTGCACTCAAGGACAGCGTACAGGGATACACAAAACATTTAAAAGCAGCACAAAATAAAGAATACAACAATAGAAACAACAAAGAGTCAAAGCAATTGACATCAAGTGGAATAGGCAGTTTTAAACCGATGTGTTTTGAGTTGCAATTTGAAATTGGGGAATGAATCGATGTTGAATAGGACTCTTGTTTGGCTCTTGAGGGAGACCTTAAGTGAATTTCTAAATAACTGCTGGTAGACAAAACACTTGAAGGAAATGACATAAAATCAAAAGATTCATGTTGGTGTAAAATGGAATTTGATCCATGTTTCTGGGGCTTGAAATAGTTGAATCTGAATTTTTAAAAGATGTAATTCCTGTTGTGCCATTTCTTTTGTTAGATCCTGGCCATGAGGTTTGATGCCTCGATCCACTGACCGGAAACACTGGACCTAAATGGCGCAGCATGACTTTGTCCCTGCCTGGCTTAACTTCTCCACGCCCCAGCCTGCCAAGGTTTGTGTGTGTGTACACAGAATGTATTTGAGTGTGTGCTAGACACGGGGAAAATGGTACTTGAGATAGACAGTTTAAAATTATAACTGTCAGTGTAACTGCTATAACACCATTCACACCATTCACACTGCCTGCGTCGACCGTCAGGCGGTGTGGTGAAAAGTTGAGACCGACTCAACTTCTGGAGAAACGAGACGACACGCTGCGTCATGTAACCAGCGATCAAACTTGTCAGTCGGTTTTGAGGCGGTGTGAGAGTCCTGTACAGTAAACCTCACTGTCTCCATTGCTAAACCAAGAAAGTTTTTTAAAACACTATCAAGGATAAAAAAAAAAAAAAAAAATGAAACCCAAGCACTGAACTGACCAGGAGTTTGTGTAAAAGCTGACCGTTTCCTGCAACAACAAAGCACAGTCCCTCCGTCTCTTTTTCTTTCTCTCTGTCTCCGTGAAACGAAGCTGCCTTCAAGTGTGGTCTGAAATGAGATCTATAAAGGATCTGACAGAAAACGGTAATTGTAAAATATAAAGTGTACTTGTGCTACTTTTGGGGCGTTAAAAAACACAACAGGACGTCACACAAATGGGCCATTTTGCGACATTCCCACCGCCGCACAACCTTGGGGGAAATCGCTGTGGGTGTGTGGGTGGTGACAAGTCACCCTCAGGGACTGACAGTGCGGTCAGTACGTGGTTCAGCAGAGAGTTACCTAGACATTGTGTACTTTCATATAAAAGACTGATGATGGAAGAAAATAAACCATTTTAATTAACATAAATTGACAAGTCAACGTACAGATGGAGGATTTCATGGAGGGGGTTTTGTGATTTTTGCATCCAAACATTAATAAAGCTGCAGTTGCTTTAAAAAAGAAAAAGCTTGATGGACGAATTGCAGGCCCTTGCTGTAGTTCAACGAAGAATCAGAAATCATAAACATTGATTAGACTGTTTACTGACCTGGTGGCCTATGGTCAAGTTGTCCCAGACTGTCTAACTTACCACACACTTTATTCTTACCCACAAAGGCCCTGATTGACTCCCAACAGGATAAACAGCAATTCACAGAAGCAACACTAGAGTTATTTTAGCTGCCAGACATAATTTGTGCTGCAATTTAGGGGTCTGGAACCAAGCTCTATCTTAGATTGAATATAGTATGAAAAACTAAATTTTCATCCAAAACTATAGCCTCTTGAAAGTAAAATTGAGGGGGGAAATTGCAAATGAAGAAAGGTGAATGTTAAATGAACGATTTGATTGATTTGTGTCCTTTTTATTTATTTATTTTTTTTATTTATTTATTTTTTTAAAGTGGGGCAGTCTGACTGTCCATCTGAGATTGTGAATGTGTTTCTCCTGTCCAGAGCTCAGTGTATCTGTGAGTTGGGAAGTTGCCCAGCTAAATGACCTGTCTGTCAAATCAAGAGTCAAGACTGAGAAACAAGTCCGCAGTCACTGTCCTGCTGACACGACTTTGCCTCTGTGTCATAGGTCTTCAGTTATTAGCCAGCATGCACTTGACAGGATCGGAGCTCTAGTTTATTCTCCTAGGTTTTTAGTGCTGTATTTTGTCAGTGGAAGTTTAAAAAACTCCTTGAGATGATGCTTGCATAGGCTGTAGAACACTCTTATTTGATCTTTGAACCTCAGCTGATGACAAAGATATATGATTCAGATGGAATTGAGCATTATGTAACACACAGCTGTGTCAGTGCAGTGACTTGAGGAGCTCTTCCATAGCAGCACATTTCTCATGATAAAACAATTTCAAGATTATTTTCTTGGACTATGGAGAGGACTTCTGCTAAGTCTAAGTTTCTTCACAAGGACAAAGATATTGAGAGGGAACAAAAAGTCCTGAAAATGGTCTAAGGGCAATTGCTGTTTATGTAGTTTTCTGTTCTTTTGTGTCGTCAGTTTACCCTTGGAAGAGACACGTATGATTCATTGTCCATCATCTCCGTGTAGAGTCCACTTTGACTGACCTTTTCCCCTTTCTGTCCTCATCCAGTCCCCTGCTGCCAACCTTGAGAAACAAGGTGAGCCCCACCACCACAGAGACGGCAGAACCGCTGTAAGCCGCCGTCGCCACAACTCCTCTGATGGCTTCTTTAACAACGGCTCCCTGCGTGCTCCAGCAGGTAACCGTTCAGAACAGTTACCTGTAAACTCTGTCATTGTTATTGCGTAAGGGAAAACAACTGTGAGAATATGAGCAAAAAGAATTAAACCATGATAGAGTTCAGTAATTGAATCTTCTGACACTGTAGTGCTGGTTCTAGCGTATCAACACAGTCCTGAGAAGAGTTCTAATAACTGGGCACAAAGAAGGTCTGCACACGGTTGGGCTCCAAATAGTCTGGCTCGACAGGTGTACAGTGCTGGGATAAAGCCTGACATCAGGGATGTCCCTCCCCTTCCACTATCTCTGCGGCCTATTTTGCAAGGGCACTGTTGCTGCATCAGGGGCTTAGCGCTTCCCAGGACAGTTGGGATTGGCTTAAAGAAATGCAAGCCAGAGCAAATTGTTCCCTATTTCAGAATAGATAAGTGGTGCGGCCAGACCCAGTCTATATCCACGACAGTCCACTTCCGGGATTGCTCAGGTGCTGGAAATTCCGCCGGATGTCTTTCATTTCGGCCAGATGTCCGTTACCTTCCGCTTTCTTTTTGTTGGCATTTTTAAATTTGGTCGATTTCTGAGGACTGTGGTTAACTGCTCCTCAGATCTCTGCAGGGTAAATCCAGACAGCTAGCTAGACGATCTGTCCAATCTGAGTTTTCTCTTGTGCGACTAAAACAACTTTTAACCTTCTAACCTTTTTTATGTTCCACCAAAACAAGTTCGTTCCCGAGGCTATTTTGCAGAGGCTCCGACGATTGTGATTGGTTTAAAGACATGCCAATAAACCGGAGCACGTTTTTCTCCCATCCCGGAATGCTGTGTGGATTAGCCAGACCCTCCTTCGCAGTGCTGTGGAGGAAGGTCTGGCAAAGCGAGGCTAAGCTCAAAATGAATAATTTGTCTTTTACATAAAGGCATTGTTTCGATCTATAAGATCTTCCTCAGACCTCCTCTGGACCCTGCAGTTAAGTCTTTTTTTTTTTTTTTTTTTTTTGCCCTGGATGTATGCACACGTGGTCTTTCTTCAAGATGTCTTGAGGGGCTTTAAATTCATCTTTTTATTAGTCTGCTGCCAACCATGTCCGTTTGCTATTCTTCAATCCAGATTAGATTTCAAGTGGCTTTACCCAAAATATGGAGAAAAAAAAACAGCGGGCTGGGATTGCCTTTTCACGGTCACATGCACATTCATGCGCGGCCGTACTGTCTTTCAAAACAAAGAACAGAGATGTCTGTTTACAACACACAGGTAGTGCGACTTTATTCTCTACTCAGGATGCCATTACTATACAAAATCTTTACATAGCAAATATTTTTTTTGCTGCTGTAATAATGTTCTGAATGTCGAATACAGACAGTTTTTAAGAAACTGTCATTTACACGTAACTACAAATGTGTCTCTGTTGGCCAGATCATAAATCTGATAAGTCTGTCTTGGTTTTCTACATGTAAATCAGGGTGAGCCTGCTCCAACGGTTGAGAGGGTGGTGGTATGGCCAGAAGAAGATTGACTTGAGCACTTTAGTTACAATAACCGTTTAGCTTGCATTAGCTAACAACTATTTATAACCTAACACATGAGTGAGTGTTATGAACTAGACAGAAGTTTTATCGGCTTCCCAGACTCTAACCCGCTCCCTCACCCGCACAGATCATTCAGTGGTTGAACCGATCAGGGATCAGAAACTTTACAGCAGCTTGGTGCACCTTGTATTTGATCGTATGTGTAGATAAATGTAAGTATGCTTTAATGAGCCAGAGAAAAACGGCTAATTTCAGTCAGACAGGTCATGGATGTCACAAGAAAGTCAAGACAGTTTACTCATGTTATTACAGGAGGAGTAAAGATGACCTATGCGTCTTGAAAAGACAGATGGAGTTACACCTTTTCAGCATCTGGCTAGAATGCTTCTCAAACCACCTCCTGAGGTGGTTGATTTTAAGGACGGATACTAAAGTTGAACATTCAAGTTTTTTTTGTCTAAGCTTATTTTTATTAGGTTTTCAGGCAGAGTATGTTTCAAACATTAAATCACTTATGCCAAATTTGTAAAATAATTCTGCCGGACTTTCATTGGTTGATGTTGAAGATGACGGCAAGCAGCAAACTTTTACTGAAAGAGGCTGTACTCCACTTAGACAGTGCTCTGCTGATGTGTAAGCATGCAGTTCTTTGTGTGAACTAAAAACATATGGTGCCAGTTTTAAAATGCCAGTTCATTGTTGCTCATCTAGTCCTTTGTGAAATTTGATGCTAACTAGTGCAGTGCCCGTTGAAAATGTGCCTGTTTGTAACAGGCAGTTACTTGGCCTGTGGTATTGACTTACAGAAGGACCCCAAACCACTTAATATGCTACTCCACTTTATAGCCTACTGGCTTACAGTGTAGGCTACTTCTACATCAGAGACTATTGTAGCCTACTACTGTATTTACCTGACAGAGAAAGCTGCAGATTCAGAATGTAATCACAAAATATTTATTTTATATAAAAATGTGGAGTAATGAGAGAGAGTGAGATATACATAGATACATATTTTGGCAGTGTGATGAAAACTGATGTATCTGCCTGGTTCAACTCTGAGATTTTCTCGCATTGAGCGCTCTGAAGGAATAATCTCCGAGATTACGTTATGTTTTGACAGCTCACAGTAATTTAATACAATAGCAGGAAAAGGGTTATGTTTTCGTTTCAGTTTCTGCAGCGTTGTTCTGGATGAATGATTTTGTTGTACCACCAGGATGCATTCAGGTGCAATGGCAAATTTCAATCCTGTGTCCAAGCAGTAACCTTGAGCCAGATAAGCATCCTGTTTGACAGGTTCTTCGCCCGTTCCTCCTACAGCCCCAGGGCTGTCTCACCGTTGTCCTTCACTTTGCCTTGACTCACGTTTTGCGCTGCCCTCGTCTCTGGAAGCAGAAAGGCCGCTTTATGTGTGTCTACTTGATTTTGATGTGCAGTGCCAGTCAGACATGTTCTGACATCTGACATCTGAAATGTCTCTTCTAGTAATTTGGACACAAGTTGTTTTTTGATGTTCTTTCAGAAAGGGAAACCTTACCGATCTATCCGTCAAAGCCACATATAATTGGTTTTCAGCTATTGGTAAAGCATAATGATATAATTCTTATATACGCTATCTATATTGATATAAATGTTTTCTCTCTTGAGGTGATGGATGGCAGCAGCCCTCTCTGCTTCTGAGGCATGACTCAGTGGACTCGGGGGTGGCCAAAGGAGGGCATGGTGGGCTGGCAGGGGGCTCCTGTTGGAAGGAAACACCCAGCTGGCACGGAGCGCCGCGGGGTGCCCAGGATGGCCACCACCACCACCAGGGACGCCACCCCAAACGGGTAGGAGTCGACAGGGACAGGCAGACGGGGCACCGGCAGCGCAATGGTAACTTTCATCCCCGCAAGGGCACCTCGTACCAGGACAAGTTCCCCAAAGAGGAACGCAAAGATGGCAAGGACGATAAGCTGAAGTTTGTGGAAGAGGACTTTGTGAGTAGATTCACTGGGTTTTCCTAAACATGCTACTGAGCTTTACATAGTTCTTTATGACCAAGTAGGGCTGTGCAATTAACCGTAATTTTCATCGTGATCACAATTTCGGCTCCTCATGGTCACAAGAACGGAGTAATCAAGAAAAAACAATTATTTTGCACATTGCATTTTGCAAGTAAACTCTTATTTTGTCTTGTTCTGAATGGAAAAAGGATATTTAAAAGTATGAAGGGAAATTTCAGTGTTTTCACTTTTGATTTGTTTGTGTTTTTGTTTTTTTTGTTGTTTTTTAAGTTGAATAATTGCAACATCTTTCCAAAATTCACTGAGTTAATCGTGTTAAATAACGATGTGATTTCAATATTGACCAAAAATAATGGTGATTATGATATTTTTCCATAATCGAGCAGCCCAATGACAGAGCTCCGTTGAAAGATAAAATACTTTGAGTCAGTGGCAAAGCTGTTTGGATCGTTTGATAAAGAAAGTTCAGAATGCATTCAGCTCTGGATCTAGACTGTATTTTAAGGCATATTGGTCACACTGCACCTGACCTTAAAACTAATGCCGGAAACATTTTCAATTTCTGTTTTCTCCCCATATTTACCTTCTGATACAAAATGTAAATATTATTAGTATTATGCATCACCAGAGTTTCCCTCCACTGAACCATCAGGCTTAATCCCGTCAGCAACAACAAGCTCAAATTCTTGGATGTTAACATAACTTGAATATACAAAATTGGAATGCTAAGGTATTTAATGCAGATGTCCTATCTTTCTAGCCTTCCCTCAACCCTGAAACAACTGGAAAGCCTGGGACTCAGATGCGAGCAGTGGCTCCCCATGCTGGAGTGTGGGGTAAGAGCTCCCAGTCCACATTGGATTTCAATTCGTGAATAAGCTCCATTTCTCATACTCAACTTTGTAACATTTTATCACTGATCATATTATGATTTTTATTTATTTATTAATTTTTTCACAAGGAACAGAAATGCACTCCTGCACCATTTTTTATTTTTTTTATTTTTATATGCTGCTAAAACTCTATATATCCTACCTCAGTCAGTGCTCTGTTACAAGTCTACTTATGCCCTTTCTTTTGTTGTCTGTCCTGTCCCTTGTCTGTCTTAAATGCTCTACTTTAAGTAGTAATTGCACTTTATGTAATGTCTGTGCACTCTCGAATGTCGCTCATATATAATGTGGTTTTTATATAATGTCGTTTTCATATATTTTAAATGTGTAACACCACTTGATCCATGGTGAAACGTTGTTTCGTTTCACTATATGCGGCGTATATGGTTGAAATGACAACAAAACCCACTTGACTTGATGTTCCAGAAAACCCCCCTAATGGCAAACAGATGGTGTCCAAAATGCTGGTTATCAAGAAGGTTTCCAAGGAGGACTCCAGCACAGCCTTCTCTGCGGGGTTTGCCACTGCTGGCATCTTGTCCACCAACGGCAGCAAAGCTCCCATTGCAGGCTCCAGCATCTACAAGAACCTGGTCCCAAAGCCTGCTGTGGCCCCCACCAAAGTAGGACATGTGTCACATAATTTCAACAATACCAGTTATGTAGGGGTTATGCTCTGGTGGAGGCAGACTCTCTTTTTGTGACTGAGACTCATTATATGTCCTCCTATTTTTATTTATTTTTTATTTTTCCCTTTCCCCAGAGCACCCAGTGGAAATCCGGTGGTAGAGAGATCACAAAATCTGGCCTTCACATGCCAGGCCGAGATTCAGTCTTCACCAGTCCCGTCTCTGCAGCCAAACCCAGCACCCCAGTCAGTGCACCACAGCACAACACCCCGAAAGAGGTGAGGACGGTAGGAAAAAGACGAATAAGTAATGTCATGTCACGACATTTTGGGATTTTCCATACCCAACATGCACTTTACTCAGACGTCCAGTGTAGCAGTCTGTGTCGAGCTCGTATGGCTGCATGCGTGTGAGTAAATCACAGGTTTTATCTCAGCATAGTAATTATGTGTTAGTGTGGTTTGTGACTGAGATGCTTACTCACATGTGCACATGAAATTTCCCTTTGCAGCAATATATGTGCAGTAAAAACTGTAATGTTCAAAAACATCAGAAAGTAACACTGCCTGCAACTGCTGCAAATGCTACAATTTGATCCAATATGTTTTTATAACTGCATACATTCGGCTCGGTTTCCTAATCTGAAAATGTTATTGGCCAAATAGGTTTCATAGCTGATAAATTGGTGTCTCTGTTGGGGGAAAAAAATAATTGTTTACTCACTTTTTTTCTTTTGTCTCCTTCTTCTTCCGCTCCCTCTGTCCCTTCCTGTGGCACCGTCACACCTCCAGCACCCTTCCAGCACGACTCCTCCCATAGACATTGCCCCGTCGAGGCTGAAGCTGATGCGGCGTGGTCCGGACCGTAAGAGTGAGTTCCTGCGAGCTCTGAAGGACGAGGGCACTGGAGAGCTGACGACGAGCAGCAGCCCAGGAACATCGGGAGAGGTAGGCAGCAGTTAGGCCTCATTTTTCATAGCTTATCACGCAGCACAGCGCAGTAGTTACAGGTAATGACGGAGATGAAAAAAAGACTCTCCATTTTGTGGAGTGCTGTCGCGTGAAAGACTGTCACATTGTGACCTATTAATGCTTCGCAAGTACAATTCTATTGTTGAATTTTATAATGTCCCAGACGAGAGTCATCCTTTTTTGTCTGCACATAAAGGAGAGTTGATACAGGAAATTCTGAAAGTCAAGTGCTAAAAATTCCAAAAGAAATACAGACATTTTGGCTTTGTTGTATCAGTTTTCCTTACTTTTGACTGTCAGAATTTTATTTTTTAAGTGGGTTGTCTTGCTGTGTGAATATTCTCAGGGTGAAAGCAGCACCCCAGAGCCCAAAGCCTACAGCGAGGAAGTCTGCCACGAGAATGGTCTGTCCTACTCCCTCAGTGACTCGGACACCGACCACCTGTCCAGCTCCCTGGAGGCAGAGCACAGGTAGGACTCTCACTCTCTCTCTTACTCACACTCTCTCACTCTCTCGCTTACTCACACTCTCTCACTCACTCTCTTACTCACACTCTCTCACTCACTCTCTTACTCACACTCTCTCTCTCACTCTCTTACTCACACTCTCTCTCACACTCACTCTGTAACTCACACTCTCTCTCTCACTGACTCTGTAACTCACACTCTCTCACTCACTCTGTAACTCACACTCTCTCACTCACTCTCTCACTCACTCACTCACTCACTCACACTCTCTCACTCACTCTCTAACTCACACTCTCTCACTCACACTCTCTCTCTCACTCACTCTCTAACTCACACTCTCTCACTCACACTCTCTCTCTCACTCTCTAACTCACACTCTCTCTCTCTCTCTCTCTCACTCACTCTCTAACTCACACTCACTCTCTAACTCACACTCTCTCACTCACTCTCTAATTCACACTCTCTCTCACTCACTCTCTAACTCACACTCTCTCACTCACTCTCTAACTCACACTCTCTCTCACTCACTCTAACTCACTCACTCTCTAACTCACACTCTCTCTCTCTCACTCTAACTCACACTCTCTAACTCACACTCTCTCTCACTCACTCTAACTCACACTCACTCACTCTAACTCACACTCTCTCACTCTCTAACTCACACTCTCTCTCACTCACTCTCACTCACTCTAACTCACACTCTCTAACTCACACTCACTCTCTAAACTAAGCAGAAAATGTCTATCCTTTTTGTAGGTTGCTGAAGGCCATGGGTTGGCAGGAGTACCCAGAAAATGATGACAACTTCCTGCCTCTGACGGAGGACGAGCTGCGAGAGTTCCAGACTAAAACTGAACAGGTGAGCACTCGGTGAAACGGCTAGTGTCCGTTTTTGGTAATTCATCTTTTATGTTATTGACCCACTATTGTCTGTGTCCATTGACCAGCTGAAGAGGAACGGCATGCAGAGGAATGGGGCTCTCCCGAGGGCGCGGGGTGTCACCCTCCACTTCACCCCCTGGAGGAGTGTGGCGGAGGCGAACGTCGAGGAGGGCTCAGAGTCCGAAACCAGTAGCAGCAGCCAGACCTCTGACGACGACGACTGCATCAAATCCTAACGTGGCTTTATGGAACAAAAAAACGACACAACAGCCAACACAACATCCCAGCAAGCAACCCCCCCCCTCTTTCTCTATCATCTTTGTTTTTAGAGCACCATTTTGAATTTCTTTTGTTTTGATTTTTTTTTTGTCATTCTTGCACAAGGGAAAAAACAATCATATCCCAGTGAAGGGGGAGATACCTGCTCCGCCAGACGTCGTTTTCCCTGCGTTTCCTCCTTCACTGCAGTCCCTGCCCTCTTTGACCCCTCTCCCCCTCCTTCCTTTTTCTTCTTCGCTTTGTGGAACTGACGTGTTCATCAAGAAAAGAAGGGCAATGAATGCACACTTGATTCTGCTTTAAACAGACTAACTCATTTCATTGATGATGCTGATGACACATTAATGATATTAATAAAAATTGGTTCCTGACAAGCTGATATGTTTCAATATGAATCTGGCTTCTGTGGTGTTTGAGTCGACATGTAATTTACTATATATAGAACGGTTTTAAAATTCCACATTGATCCCACGCTGCCTTGTAGGCAAATTCTTGACTCCTATCAGCCTGAGTGACGAGATAATGAATTTTCACTAAAATGCAGCGCTTTACATAGGTGCCTCTGTTCTCTCCTGCCAAGAACAACAAATGCAGCTGTAGTTTCCCACTCAAATCTTTTTATTAGTGCTGAATAGAACTGGTCTGTTTTGACTTGCTATGAGGGGGGGGTTGTAGTTGTAAAGAGACATTTGTCTGATACTTTTGGAATTAAGTCAGTTATTTAAAATATCAAGCAAAATGTATTAAATTGGGTTTTAAATTAAATGTTTTAAAGGTAAGGAGGCAATGCAATGCTGATTTTCAGCTATTGCTTTTAATTTTCAAATTTAAAAATCTTGTCAGGAAAAAAAAAAAAACTTATAGAAATGGTACATTTTTAGTTTACTAAAATATGTAGAGAAGTGTACATTGTTACTTTTTCCACCCATTATGTGCCTTCTAAACAGACATTTTGACTTGTCATAGCAACAAAAGCAATGGCTTAATTCCATGTACCGTATGGTGTCTTGGTACACCAGCATGTACAATACAAGGCCCTGAATAGTGTTCTCTAAACCTGTACCTTTCATTCTATGACATGTTGAGATGTCTGCTGTAAGGTTTAGCTCTGAAAAGAGTCTAGATTATAGTTCCTTATAGCCTTGTGAGACGGTCCCGATCTCACAAGCTCATGTGAAGCAATCCATCTGCCGGAGTCAGGTTAAGTTCTTTAAGCATACACAATTTTTCATTGTCCCAAGGTTGATACAGCAAAGAAATATAAAATGAAACTAGTCTAACACAAACAATTACAAGTAAAATCTGTTTTCACATTAGTTTGCTTGTTTTACCAACATGTCCATCCCAGACATCGGGACTACAGATGCAAATTAGCCTAATTAAGCTAACTCTGGTGCAATGCATTAAATGGTTACATTTCTTTAAATTGCACTGTCCCTTAGAAATAAAATTGAAATCCCTTAGGGAAAAAAATGTGTCAAAGTATGACAAAAACAAAGCAAAAGTTGACCTTTTTCCACAGCATACAATCTGGTTTGCAATTGCAGGAGAAGCACTGATGTAATCAACCTGAATCAAACAAAGCTGCTTTCCATTTAGGAGTTGGTTCCAAGGCCCTGCTTACAGTATGTGCATGCTGGTTCAATGGGATACTGACATTCCAACCGTGCCATTGCTGTGCTTTTTCTGCTTTAACAAAGTCAAATATTTTGAATTACAAAAGGAAAACAAGTCCGTCAATACCATTTCATAAATCTAACCCCCACAAATACATATTGGCCTGTGATAACAGTATCACAAGTAGCCCACTTTAAACAATGAAATAAGGCAAATTCATTTTAATGAATGATCAGACAATACAAGGTTTGTATTTCAGAGTTCCCGTTGAAAATAGTTGGCACTCACATTACTCGGGGTGATATGCTAAAGCTGCACAGTGAAGTGAGGTCCAGCTAAAGTACTGTACTACCTGTATGAGGTTTTGGGCAGTTCGTGGCCTCCACAAAATGACTATTGTGTAGGACTACTCACCTGTTGTCAGTGTGCAATTATGAGGCCTAAGCATACAATACATCATTGCAGCTACGGTGAGCAATTCCTTCATATAAAAAAAGTTTGATTAAAACAAGGTTTATCAAATGTTCTTTATTAAATTTTATAGGTTACACATGTGAATAAAGACTAACATCACAACAGGTATAGAAAAAGATACACATAGCAAACAAGTGAAGTGACAGTAAGGGCTCAGCATGTTGGCGAATCTCTTGGGTGGAGGCAAAAACCAGGATGGAGCCCAGCTTCACTGACTGGAGAGGAAGAGGAGTTCAAGTTAGACTCAACCGCAGAAAACACTGTACACTAAAACCCTGATTCATCAGGCCCTGGAGTTCCAGCAATCAGCTTTCTAGTACTTATTCTGAGCTATAAACGGTTAAAGCAGCATGAAAGACTATTGTGGCCAAGTTGGCACTGTGACAATGTCCGCTAACACTGCGTCAATGAGTCTCTTACCTTTTGACTTCCGTACTGTCGGTGTGTCCATTAGTGTCTCCGTTGGCTTTGTGAACACCGTTAGTCTGACCATCATTCTGCTTCACCTTCTTAACGCCCTCCTTCACTGGACTCTCCTCTGGTTTCCTCTGAAATGTAGACAGGTTTGCTCAAATTAAACAATACTGCTGTGCAGTATTTTTTTAAGATTCCAACAAGACATCTAGCTCCCTGACCTTCTTCCTGACCAGGTGGGAGATGTTCGAGACTGGAGCTGTGGAGGCCTGTTCGTTGGTTGACGTGCTGTTAATCTAGGTAGACGACAGACCGCTTCACGTCAGTACCCAGCAAGAGTGAAAAATAAGCCAACCAAATCGCTTGAGTAGCACACACTTCAGTATTCACTACAGATGTTACCTTTGAGCTGGATGAGGAGTCTCCATTCTGCACAGTGGAGCCAGGGAATGCAGAGGAAGTAGCACCTCCATCCTGACAGGTACATTAAATTAAAATCAATCTTTTATACAGTTGCTCTTGTCTGTTTAACCTACAAGTCTCAAATGAGCTCTAAAGTTTGAGTTGAATACATCCTATGTGGATCTTATATACAAGGGATGGCAAAAAAAAAAAAAAAAGGCCCAGTGATTTCTCTCCTTAGGACTGAACATGGCAATTTTTCTGATAGATGCGAACACAAAACGATCATTAATGTCCGAAATGCCTCTTGATAATGTAGTGCCCTCACAAACCACACCTCTACGTTGTAATTACAGCAAGCCCATCCCTAACTCACCAGTGCACCCTTCAGACCCTCCGTGGCATCCTCCACCTTTTCCTGGATCTCTGGCAGCAGAGCCTTCAGCTCCTCCATCTCCTTCCTCTCATCTGGCAGCGCCTCGGGGCCCTCGGCCTTGTCCAGCAGCTCCTGCAGTTTGTCTGCCGCACCGGGGGTGGGGGGAACGTTAGCATACAAACAGCTTCAAGGCACTGATCGTATCTGTTGCTACATTGAAAGTGTGGAAGCCGTCCCCGCTTACCCAGCCTGCTCTTGATGACAGAGATGGAGCTCTTCAGCTCCTCGATGGCCTGGCTGTACTGAAGATCCAAGCTGTAGGTCAGACCTAGCTGGTAGTGAGTCTCAGCAAGCAGACGGCTGTCTGAGTCCAGGTGCTTCACCTGCAGCTTCAGACACTCCTGGAAATCCTCCAACGCCTGGGTGTAATTTCCTGGAGAAGAGAGGCGGCAACTTAAGACACTTAAACAAGGAAATAAGGGCAAGTTCAGGTGGAAAACTTTTGAGTTGTGTCCATTTTGCTAAGTTAGTGTACAGTCTGAAGAAAGAATTTAGGGTCCCAAAAAAAAAAAAAGGTTGCTGTTAAATATAATTTAGTGTGGTAAAAATCCATAGGATGTATGCTTTAATATGTACATTCTAGCTAAGCACATGTCTATCCCTGTACAATTTCAGACAGTGGTCAATATAGTGAAAATGCCAGTCACTGTTCCCCAGACAATGTCTATAAAAAGTGCTTGTTTTGTGCATCCAGTTATTGAATTTACAAGGATATTAAAAGAGAAAAGCAGCAAATCCTCACGTGATGGCTAGGAACCAGCAAATGTTTGGCATTTTTCTGTCAATCAGAAATATTTTCAGCCCTACAAAACTCCACTGATTCCACCTCAAGCTGCCCCTCGGACATGTATAGGGGTCACAACAATAAAGTGCACAAAGCTGGAGATTCATGGAGTGATATGTTAGTACCTGATTCAGAAGAAACTTCGCCCAGTTTCAAGTGAGTCTGGGCTGCCATGAGTTGATCCTCCTTAGCCTCTTTCCTTTTTAAAAAATGAAAAAAGGAGTGACCATCAAATTCAGATCCTCGCAATAATGGCTTGGTACACAAGCAGTGTTTCCATTACCTTTTGTAGATGACTTTAGCTACTTCCAACATCTCCCAGGCGAGCTGCAGGTTTCCCACCTCCTCGTCATCACTGTCCTTAAACACATGAACAGATTTAAAAAAATAAAAAAATCTGACTTCAATCACATGTTCAGCCGAGCCACTTTGAGGTGTACTGAGCCGATTGGGTCAAGTACCTTCTCAGCAGCACCATCTCCTTGCTCTTCTGCATCGCCCTCCATTTCTACATCACAGTCATCTTCCTCCTCTTCTTCCTCCTCATCATCTGAAACATCAGTGTTTAGATAAATTAGGCAACATTACAACCATCAGAAAGCTTTTTGCAATCAAGGTATGTAGTTAAACAGAAAAAGGGAAAAAGAAAATAAAAAATAGTCACCTTCTGTTTTCTCTTCCTTATCTCCAGATTCTTTCTGGGCTTCCTTGTCATTTTCTACCTTGTCTTTACTTTCAGATTTGCTTCCATTAACCTCGCTGTTCTTTTTCTCATCTTTTTTACTGTCATGTTGCTCATCACAACCCTCAGCCTTTTCTACATCACCCTTCTCTTGGTCTTCAGCCTTATTCCCTTTGTCTTCAGCCTTATTCCCTTTGTCTTCAGCCTTATTCCCTTTGTCTTCAGCCTTATTCCCTTTGTCTTCAGCCTTATTCCCTTTGTCTTCAGCCTTATTCCCTTTGTCTTCAGCCTTATTCCCTTTGTCTTCAGCCTTATTCCCTTTGTCTTCAGCCTTATTCCCTTTGTCTTCAGCCTTGTCAGAGTCTTCATTTTTTTTCTCTGCCATGGCATCATACACCTGAACTCTCAGCTCATCTCTAGTCTTTTCTGTTGAAGTTAGAGAGGACAGTTAGGATGAGCAGTGTAAACAGCTTCCATCAAAAAAAAAAAAAAAAAATCACTAGTCAACCAGCACAAAAATAAGCCAAAATACCAAGACGCAAATGACCCGTTTTGTTTTTTAATGTTACATTATTCACTCACCATCAATGTTTTCTGTGCTGTCAACATTTGAGTCCTTGGGTTTTTCTTCATCCTCATCCTCCGGTACTCCTTCCAGAGCATTACCTAGGACAGAGTTCTCCATCCTACAACAATGATGTCAGTTAGGTCTGCATTTTCACAAGTTTCTTTAATGAAAAAATAGACACACATAGCCTAGCACAAGCCTAAAGTAGGCTATAATCCTATAGCAATTGACTTAAGACTGATGAGTTTACCGTGCCAAATCCAGCAGCGCTTTACCACACCAGAAGAAAGCCTCTCCACACTCATCTGCTGTGTCTCCATACTTTTTAGCTCTGAAATAAAAGAAAAATTAAGATGCAATGTCAGATTATAAATCAGTATAAAAGCACACATGGCAGCCACACTGCTGCATATTGTTCTTAATTTGCATAATACACCTTGAACTTCCATTACAAACAGCAGGAAACACTCAAAGTTCTGTAGTTACTGTTACAAGCCCGGATGTAACAAGACTCATACAAGTTAGTGAGTAAAGTTTTAATCTATGTAATTACTATTTTTAATCCTTAAGGAGTAGTTAGTGTGTAACACTGACTTCTCCACTATATATTTACATAGACAGATAACTTTGGTGGCCAGGTTGGTTCAGTTGGAAGAGCAGGCGCACATATACCGAGAGGCTTATGCCTCGACTAGAGGTCCAGGGTTCGAGTCCGACCTGTGTCGATTTCCTGCATGTGTTCCCCCTTTCGCTCCCCCTTTTCTCACCTAGATGTCCTATCAATTAAAAGGCGAAAAAGCCCCCCAAAAAAATTCTTTAAAAAAAAAAATTGCAATTAGACCTGCTATAGAGCTACCTTCTCCTGGTTACAGACTAATAATGTTCTCCCCAAATTAATCTGCACACTTGTAAAAAAAAAAAAAAAAAAAAAAAATCAACCTGCAACTGCAAACACTGTGTGCCTCATTGTTTTTGATCAATTCCACTTACTCAGTTTTACTTTAAGGATTAATATTGGGGCTTGACATAACTTGTGTTAATTAGTTTCCACATTTTCATGTTCATACAAGCTTTAAAAATATCTTGAAATTTAAGCGTGTCGCCGCACTGCTGACTTTTATCTGGCTGTTTAAAGTAGTTGAAAGCCCTTTAGCTGCAGCTGTTTGACGCTTCAGTAGTTCCTGTAGTCTGATAACTTTAGCTAACTCACAGCATGCCGCAGGCCTCCTGCAGGGCGCTCACTGCCTCCACCACCTTCCCCATCACCAGGTGCTTCTTGCCCGTGCCGATTAGTTTGTTGGCCTCCTCCATGTTAGCTAAACTGGACACAAAGAAAACGACTTATCAACTTCACATTACGAACCAAAAGTCAAACCCATACACAAGTTGGGCCCGTACATATTTAGTCTGTGTGAAAGCACAGCAAGTCAAATTGACAAATGACATACCTTGTCCGAGAAATGACGACCGAAACGTTGAATTGTGTCTTACGTCGTCCCTCCTGCCTCTCAGACTGACTGCTCCGTTGTTTCAATTTGGCGCGAAATATTCTTGCCCTTTCCGGTCAACTTCCGGGTTTATAAACAAGCGCGGGATCATTCTTAAAGGCACAGAGCAAATGTAGCCTATGACGAGATGATATCAAGTGCTCCCACTGCTTGTATACTCTTTGCTACTACTACTTCTACTACTACTACTACTACTACTACTACTAATAATAATAATAATATTATTATGGCGTCCCAGAGTGTTCGATTTGATATTTTAAAATACTCATATCATTTTAATACGAAAAAATACCATTGACATATGGATAATTCTTCAACTATGGTACTCTTTGAGATAGACGGTTTCAGAAAATAAAAACATTTCTACAAACAGTAGAAAAGTAGTTTTTTAGTCTCAGGTGGTTTCTCAATATGTCTAGAAACCTTCCCTGAAGTTGGCTGTGATGATTTGTATTGAATAATATATATTTATTACCATTTTTATCTGACAGTCCAAGAAAACGGTCATTTCCATCACATAACAAAACATGTGTTTTTAAGAGAAAATAATTAAATATCTTCTGTTATAAATATATTTGATTAAATAGCACACACATCTCTATTCAAATTTGTAATTTATTTATTTTTTCGAAATTTAACTATAAGGATTTTACAATGTTTACACTAAAAAACACCTAATACTAGGTCACTGGAACATTTCATTTACTTATCATAGCTCAAAATCATGTATTTCTCAAAGTGTATACACATATCTTACCCCTAACTGCACAATTGTCAACACCACTGAATATAGTTGGTTTGATTGTATGTTTTTTATATGTTTTACTTTAAAATATGTGCTGTGGTGGAAATGACATGGCGTGGCGAAAGAGACAGTGTGTGGCAGAAATGACAGATAGGCAACTTCCAATTAAAAACTATTTTTCTACTACTCTATGTGGTGAACCAAAGCAAATCAATAATTAACAGCATTAGTGAACAAAAACATATCACCAATATTTTTAAATTAAAAGCAAATAAAAAACATGAATTTGTGTTAAAAATCAGAAAATAATTTCTTCACTGTTTTCTACATGCTGAACTCAGCAAACAAAGTATGAACTAGCGCAAACTAGAGCAAACCCTTTGTCATCATTACCTTAATATAACTTTAATATAACCAGTTGAATATAATGTTGAATAACAGATAAAATAGGCAATATATTTTGAAATTGCAAACTTATATGCTATATGCCTACGCTGAACCAGAGCAAACATACTGTACTTAAAGGGGTGATAGAATGCAAACCCGATTTTAACTTGTCATAGTTAAAAAACGACGGCTGTGTCTCATGTTACGTTATTTTTTGTACACGCTGTGACTCTATAAATCACAACATGTAAATAGGAACATGTTGGCGTTATTTTGTCACTTATTCGGAGCAGTAGGATTACTGGAACCATTCACCTGCATGTTCTGTGCTGGCCTGATGCCGCTGGAGCCGTCAGACAGCATTACAGCACGCACGGAGATGAGAAGGGTATGTATCGACTTGTCTAACTCTGGGGGTTACGGTGAATAAGCTAAATTCCCAATAAGTCGGCGTGTTCCTTTAAAGGCACAGAGCAAATGTAGACTCTGACAAGATGATATCAAGTGCTCTCACTGCTTGTATAATCTTTGCTACTACTACTACTATGGAAATCAAGAGTGTAAGTAGCCTAGGCCTAAATATGTGTAATATGTAAATATGACGTTATCAAATACTCACATCATATAATGAAGAAAAAATACAGTATAATGCAACAAAAAGTGAGATAATCAATGCATGTTTAAAAGCTCTGCTCATTATAATGACATGTTATTTCATTCTGCTTCTTTTCAAGATAAAAGTTTGTTACAGTTAATTTTATTTTCATTCCAGCGTTTTTCAAAATGTATTTATTTTTGTCAGTTAAATTAGCTATTGCTATGGGCTGAATGGGCAGATCTGCAATAATCTCTGTTATTGTGAAATAAGTGTGTTTGTGTATGTGTGTGTGTGTGTGTGTGTGTGTGTGTGTGTGTGTGTGTGTGAGACTACTGTAAAAAAAAGGAAGAAAGATGCCACATACTGAGTGCTGCTGTCATGTCATGCTGTGAAGGACAGGGATTGCCCAGCTCATAAGCTCCTCCTGCTGGCTCCACTCCACTCCCTGCCTCCTTCGTCAAGACAAGTCTGGACCTGGCATCCAATCAACCTCACACTGAGACAATCCCACTTATCCCTCCTCAGACTGTCATAATTAAAGACAACAGCTATAATTTCACAGTAAAATCTACCAAGACAACACACCACAGCTCGTTTAACTCACATGTCTTTCAATCAGAGGCAGTTTGAGTGGAAATATTCTCGGGGGAATTTATTTTAGGTAAAAGCTATATTGCAGAAGATTAAAGGTAAAGAGGACAGGAGTATATTTTTATCTTTAAAGGTTCAGTCACGTATTGGCTTTCTTGCAGAGATGAGGAGATTAATACCACGCTCATGTTTGTCTGTTATAGCTTATTTCAGACTGGAAACATGGGCAAACTGCTAGTTTGGCCAAAGGTAACAAAATGTGTACAACTTAAACAAAAGAGATATAATGTGTTTGAACTTTAAAGGTACATGCTGGTAGGCGAATTTTGTTACCTTTGGACAGAGCCAGGCTAGCTGTATCCGCCTCTTTCCAGTCTAAATGCTAAGCTAAGTTAACCGCACATTTCCTGGTCCAATTTTTCTTTCCTCGTTAAAATTAACATTTGCTTCCATTTGTTGGGTGTGTTAGAGCTGATATACACCTTTTTAATGAAAATCCCACCGAGCAGTGATGCACTATATACCATCAATCCATAATTTAACAATATGTGAAGCCTTTAAACATATTTGTATACCCTCACATTAATGCACTTGGGGATTTACTCAAAGAGAACACAGAACTGTGTTTATTTACCAATATTTGATTTGATTCAAAACTACCAATACTTTGCAACAGTTTTTCATCGGTTTAAAAGAACTGTTTTGATTATTTGCACGGCTAAACATGACAAAACATGATGGGCGCACAAGTGCCCTTCATACATCCAGTTGCTTTGGAACCAGCAGTTGAGCAGATGCACTAATTATGGGAATATTGTGAAACAGGAGATAAACACAGGACAACGTTTGATCACTAGCCCACTGCGGTGCTTCTAAGAGGTTATTGTGTGCCCCCTCTTATCTGGCCCTTGATGCGGTGCTCATGGCAACAGCATGCAAAGACATCGCTTGGTGACAGCAGAGAAAGGAGGCACGGTGGAGGGGCTGTTTGAACAGATAAAAGCCTCTTTCTGTCCACGTTACAGACTCAGGTGAACTAATACAATGCAAGTTTCACTTATCTAAAAATGATGGTTTGAAAACATACAGTAGGCCTATGTGTTCATGTGCAAGCATCTCTTTTTGGATATTTGATTTGTGATAAAATTGTAATTTTGTAGTTAAGAATTTCTCAATGGGTTCACTAAATCCTAGCTACTATCAAGCTAGTTTGACATAAAACTCAATGACAAAACTACAATGCAATTTGTGATACACTGTGACCTACAGCATGTGGCATTAACTGTGAAACCAGCTTCACTTCCCTTTCATTGTGTTTTCACTTCTAGGAGGGGAGTAATTGTCACACACAAGGCTTATTGTTCAGTATATTAGTTTTGGGTGTAAATTAGATGTGGGAAATATGTACAGATCTTTCCAGTTAGCTGTCAGAGCTTTACACTTTTGTCCAACAATCTGAAGTATACATTTAACCTTAAGTGAAAATTTGGGAATAATAGATATCATGAATGGGAAAATGCACATATTTTAATGAACTATAAATCTATGTCCTGATTCATCATGCCACTAAGGAATCAGTATAGATGATGAAATAATAGAAAGGGTCTCACCCTGTCCTGTGGAGTCTCAGTGTGACATTAGGACTGTTCAGCCAATCATTAAAGAGGACAGGCTTATATATATATATATATATATATATATATATATATATATATATATATATATATAGTGTGTGAACATTTAAAGGAGTTGCTGTTCCTCAGCCTTGTCATAAAGTAAATATAGCAGAGGTGAGGAGGAAATGAGAATGAAAAATGCCTTCTGTAGCCCACAGGTAAAGTACAAGATGTTGCAATAGTGCACCGCCCATGCAGTAAATCCAAAAGAGCTTGGTAGTAAGTGACAATCCTGGAAACATGGAGGAAATAGCCAGCATGTGCAACAGTCTTACATAGCTTAATAGAATGAAGAATGTGCAATGGTCTCTGTCTATAAGGAATATATGAAGTGCATTGAATTTGTTCTATATGTTTCAAAAACAATGGTGCTATTGTTCGTATCTGTTTTGGGAAACTGCTGATTCATTAAAATGAGTTCCTTTAGATTCTTCTGAAATGCACTCTGGTGAAAATTTACTATCACAATGCAACAAAAAAAAGAACTTTAATGTTGAATGTTACCTTATTATTGTCTTCAAGGCCATGTCTGAGGATCTCAGCCCTGGGCAGAAGTTGAAAAATTAGAGAAGTCTGTTTAATATGGTCATTAAAGAACAAAAGACAAAATAAAAAAGGGGGTTGGATGGAGAGATGGTTTATTTCCTGAGCAGAAAAGTAAATCAGTAAATCATTGATAAGGCACTAAGATGCTTCAACTGCGAGCCAAGGTTGCAGCAGCAATGTGAAGGTGAAATGTCTTTCTGCTCATGATGACAATGTATTGCAGAGTCATGATGAAACCTCATGACTCTGTAACCCCTGTGGCTGTGTAGCTTGGATGGGGAACATGTAAGACATGTAGAACTTATCTAGAAAGGGAAGACTGTCCTATACATTAATTATATTAATAATTATTATAGTATTGTAAAATTAAATGTGAAGAATATATCACAGAGGCCTCTTGTGGCTTCACAAAAAATAGCAACATGTTTTCTCAGAAGTCATAAGGAAAACTGCAAAGTCATGCTGGTGTAGTGGAAGGTTGAGATTGGGGAACTTGGGAAAGTGGTCTGTAGTCCTGTAGTCACGTTCTGAACAGTCTTATCGCGAGAAGTACGCCGTGGTATAAATTCCTCAATCGAGACTGTCAGCTCATATACTGTCTATGGTCAGCTCGTGCACTCTCTTCTCCTGTTTCTGCCGGTGTGGGCTGATCAAAGCTGAGGTAGGCATATGTGTTATAGAAAAATTATAATTATGCTTTTCTCGTGCCGTTTTACTCGTGCCGTTTTACATCAAAGTGTTCATTTGTTCGGTTTATTATAGTCTACGAGTTTAGTTGCGTAGCTTTGGCTGAATTCACTGTTCAAGAAGTGGGTTTTCACCAAAAGATGATCATTTTGAAAAAAAAAAGGTTTTTATAAGTAGATATGATAAGAAAAAGGTTCATTTGTTGCTAGTTTGTTCTTGTTAAAGTTTCCACTGACAGAAACTAGGCTAATTTACCGGTTACTCTCAACTCAAATACCAAGTGAAAATGTTGAGATTGTTGTGCTTAAGTTGACGTTAACGTTAGCTAAATTAGTGAAATACCAAAATGCCCTCGGGCGTTCTAGTTATTACTCGACCATTGAACACAGGTGGGCAAATTCCTGAAACTGTACCAGGTATATGTATCAAGAAAAAAAAGTTAAAAAATTGTAGGTATCCATATGCGGAAACAACTGTGAAATTAAACGGAAAAGTGGAAATGGTTCATTGGTTTTGGTTGTTTGGTTGTTGCCAGTTTAAGCTCCCAGTTCGAGTGCTGGATGCTGAAATAACAGCAGTCTGAGCTGAGGTCTGCGTAAGAATGAATTATTAAACATTTACTAGCCTGTATCAGATATCATTGTCTTTATCTCTTCATGCTTACATAATAAATATACAGTAGCATATACTACATTGTATTAGACACAGTATTATACATTTTGCTACTTCCATGTGAAACTAATATTTAATAGTTCTAAGAATGGCTTCACTCTGAAGACATGCTTTATAATAACATTTTATTTGCTTCACCTTTAATTAGGCCTATACATTTTTGCTAATTGTTTTCTTGTGTCAGAAAATAGTGAAATGCCCATAATAATTTCCAAGTAATATTGTTGCTTGCACAATTGCCTCAAGTCAATCTATTATCAAAATAGTTGCCCATTCATTTTCGAATTTTGTTAACAGAACAAATGTATTTGGGTGTAGCACATGTTCAAATAAATAAAAGCTAAAATAATTGGACGATTAATTAACTATTAATCGTCTATTAACTTATTAACTATTTGATAATCGATAAATATTTTTTTTTTTTAGAGAAAATTGTCTCTAATGTGAGGATTTGCTTCTTCTCTTCATCTTATATGATGGCAACTTAATATGTTTACTCATATAACAGACAAATTATATACAAAACAAATACTCAATTTAATCGTGATAATAATCAGCAGATCAGTTGAAACAGAAAATTCAAAAAATAAAATTATTAGTTGCAGCCCTAAAATACATAGTGCTTTCATATGAGACAGAACAATTAGACAAATGGGTTTCCTTTATTTTATTTTTTTATTATTATTATTATTATTATTATTATTATTATTATTATTATTATTATTATTTATTTATTTTGGAGGAAGGGTTATGCTTTATTTATGACTCTACACACAAAAGCAACAATGAACAGCTGTTTTGCATTGTGATTGTTTAACACATAAACAGTTTTTTTTCTTCTGTTATCCAGTTAGACTGAAGATGGCTGCAGGCAAGGCTCAAATTGGAAAGCTGGCCCCGGACTTCACAGCTAAGGCGGTGATGCCAGACGGACAGTTCAGCGACCTGAAGCTGTCTGACTACAGAGGTATGCCTCCACCTGTGTCTCATCTTCTGTTGCGTGGAGGATATGCTTTGATGACGCTCTCTCCTGGAGTGTGATTCACTGCTTTGTGATTCCACGATATATTGGATAGACATTAATTTACACTACTAAAGACCGTAGGTTCATTGTTACATTTGAAACGCAATAGCCTTATTTGTTGTCTTTCCCTTTGGTGCAGGGAAATATGTTATCTTTTTCTTCTATCCACTGGACTTCACCTTTGTGTGTCCAACTGAGATCATCGCTTTCAGCGATGCAGCCGAAGACTTCAGGAAGATCGGCTGCGAGATCATCGCCGCCTCTGTTGACTCACACTTCTCCCATTTCGCATGGTATTTGCAAGCTTTGTATTTTACACAGTGATTGTGTGTGCATTCACTCTTGCAAACTCCTCACTTTTTAATTTTGGGTTTATGTTTTCAAAGGACCAACACACCACGAAAGCAGGGCGGTCTGGGTGCCATGAAGATTCCCCTAGTATCTGACACACGGCGCACCATCTCCACAGATTATGGTGTCCTAAAGGAGGATGAGGGCATCGCCTACAGGTGGGTTTAACAATGTGGCGTTTCAGTGTGTTGCGATAAAGATTTAGAAACCATAAAGCCAGTGTTAGTTGCTGTTGCAACCTGAGGGTGATGGCACACTTTTCTTCACATATCATTAAAGGGACAGTTGACCGCAAAATCAAAAGTACACATTTTTCCTCTCACCTGTAGTGCTAATTATCAATCTAGATTGTTTTGATGTTGCCCAGTGTTGGCGACATCATCATAAGCCGAGTGCCATCTAGTTCATTTATATTTAAGAGAAGGCAGACCTCTCAATGGCTGATATCTTTAACACTGCGCAGCTCACACCAAAACAATCCAGATTGATAATTAGAAAAATATGTATTTTTGATTTTGGGGTGAACTGTCCCTTTAAATGCACAACCCTAAAGATGTTTCAGGCATCGAAGTAGGAGAACATAGACTTTTCTGCCTTCACTTACTGCTCCTTTCTGGGTCTAGAGTCTTCAGAGACTCATGAACTCCTCTTTCTCTCTCTTTCAGGGGTCTGTTCATCATTGACGACAAGGGCATCCTGAGACAGATCACCATCAACGACCTCCCAGTTGGACGCTCTGTTGACGAGACTATGCGTTTGGTCCAAGCCTTTCAGTTCACTGACAAGCACGGAGAAGGTAAGCAGCCTACTTACTGCTGTAACATACTGCACGTTTGGCACCATAATGTATGCGATGAATTTTACTGTCCTGTAGCACATAAATTGAGTTTATTAAACTTTTCTGTTACTAAAAAACTTCAAGATTGCTTGATATGTGCTATAGAGTGATATAGTTACTCTCACCTTTCTCACCATGACCCAAATATGGTTATATTGATAATTTAGCAGTTATACTTCTAACAGCATTACATTATTTGAATTTTAAGTTGGCTGTGGGGAAAAGAATTTGCGACACATATGTCAGACAGGGCATAGACCATAAAGGCTTATTCCCATTCAATGGTGGATATTCTTATTAGTGCTTAGGTTCACATGAACTTTATAACGGGTTTAGACATGATTTTAAACTTAAAGGAAGGCAATAAATTAAGCATGGTCTAACATAAAGAAACTTTACATTATGCAGCCAAACGTTAAATACATTTCACTGCTTTAAACCCAAGGCTATAGAGGTTGTATACTGTATGTGTCATATTGGCACAAGACTCATTACAGGCTTATCTTTTCAGTCTGCCCAGCCGGCTGGAAACCAGGAAGTGACACCATCAAGCCTGACGTCCAGAAGAGCAAAGACTTCTTCTCCAAGCAGTAATAAACCCAAACCCAGAGTCTGCAGCCTGCTGTAGATTTCATTTAGAGATTACATTTCCAGAGAACAATATTTGTCAGCCACTGTGCCTGTGGAGGAGTGGTTAGGAGACAGTTTTTGTAGTCAACATGATATTTTGTCTGTAGAGTGAATAGTGCACTTATAACCAAAGTATATCATTGTGTAATTATGTTGTGGTAATGTATGCTTTTTTCACTGTCGGACTGAGATAAATGTCTGGTTGTTCTTTCGTGTCATATACCTTACTATTGTTAGATGCAAAGGACTATAAAAACATTTTTATTGAAATGAAGCCACAAGCACCTCTCTGAATTATGTTGGACATTTTTTCCTTTTTTTTTTTTTTTTTAGTGGTATCAAGTCAGGTACAGCTTAGTCTGACTCATTGGATGTACATTAGGGCGCGTCTGTCCCTTCCCTCTCGCTATCTCCGCTATCCCGAGGATGGTTGTGATTGGTTTAAAGAAATACAAGCCAAAGTGTTTTTTCCCTTATGCCAGAATAGTTAGGCAGTGTAGTCAGACTGCTTTTTTTGTGTGTTCATGTACAATGTATTAAGTACTCTGAAAACGACACAGCATTAGATTGGGGTACTATGATTCTCTTAAATCTATCACGTCTATTACTTCAGTTTAACAATTAAAGCACATAGTCAAACAAATCAAAAATATAAAGTATCTAAAATAAGATGAAGTCTTATGCAGCTGAATTATGTCCATGTATAGACATTGAGTAAGTTTAAAATAAATGTGCTCTCCCTAACAGGTTACCACACTTAATTTTTGTTAGCATTTAACTGAGAAGCAGCTAGCCTTGTCAGCCAGAGTAACTGAAAATACTTATGTGAGTTGGGCCTTTTATTTATTTTTAAGATTATTTTTTGGGCTTTTCCACCTCTAATTTTTGACAGGACAACTAGGTGAGAGAGAGGGGTAGACATGCAGGAAATCGTCACAGGTCAGATTTGAACCCTGGACCTCTGCGTTGAGCCATAAACCTCTCAGTACATGTGCGCCTGCTCTACCACTGCTCCAACCTGGCCACAAGGGGCCTTTATTTTTTTATCTTTAAACTTCACAGAATTGTTTTACTTGTCATAGGATGAAAAGTAATGATCATAAAACTACTGGCACACCTAAATCAAACATTGGGGCCATCATTAATATTATTAATTACACCTGTGTTTTTGCTGCTATAAGCAAATAGAGCTGGTAACTGAACTCTGGTTGAGCGTGCCAGACAGTAAATTAACTTTCTCTCAATGTACTGTATTTGACTTGAACCTGCACCTTGACCCTAGTCAGCCATTAGAAATTATGGACAGGGGGCCCAATTTGAAAATCCACACCCACTCAGCAGCACCACCGCTACCACCCCCTATCATGAATACCTGGTGCTTCACACTATTTTTTTGGCCAGACATTTGGCCATTGTCTCTTTCCTTCTTTCTCTCTGTACCCTGTCTTTTCTTTTTGAGCTTTTTTTTTTTTTTTTTAGCTCGTCAGGCAGGCTGCCACAGTTCGCTTTAAATCTTTACATTAGTGGCACCAGAGTGATAGAGAAAGACATCTCTATGGCTCTGACTGGCACATGTGTGCACATCTGACGAGTTTCGACCGCACCATTTTCAAAATAACTGCGGGGGTTCTGGTATCAGATGACAATTTGAAATGTGTTTTTAATAATAACTACATTTATCATGTATATACATATAACTTTTACTTTCAGTGATATAACTCAGTAAGTCAATTGTTGTACTTTATCCCATTTAAGGGATCTGTGATCTGTACCCTTTGACCCCCCCCCCCCCTCCCCTCCTCTGACAGTGGGGATGACTGAAAATGAAATACCACACTTTTATGGATTAAAGTGCCGAAAAATACGTTATTTTCTAACGATAAGGTAATAATATGTAATATTCATTCAATCCACATACTTACTTGATATTAAGGCACATTAGCTAAATGTCATTACCGTAATTTATGTACACCGCATATAACTCATCGTAGACGTACTTTTGGCGGGAAAGACACAATATGATAATGTCTTATGTTTTAGTGTTTGAGTAACTTTAGCTTAACTTGTTTAGCTAAGCTTGGTATAGGCGACCAACGTTACATTGAGCAAAATATTAAAAATAATTCTGTGAGAAAACGTCTGCTGTATTATCAGAGATTGAATATTGTATATTCATCTTGTTAGCTTGGTTAATTAATCGTACCTCCACAACAGAAAAAGAGAAAATGGCAGCCGGGAAGATGTGCATCAGGAAGAGCAAGGAGGAGACGGCCGAGGTTTGACCACACCACATACTAGCAAACGATAATTAACGTTACCATTTGATTTAATCAGTTTATTGATTTATAAATCCCAAGTTTAACATATATCTAAATCTGCTCTGGAGGACACTTAACGTAGACAATTGCGCCATCGTGTGGCCTTCAAGTTACAAGCAACATTTGGCCCAAATGTTTTCTCATTTTATTCAACGTCTTTGTTTATCTAAAAGTGGACAGGATTATTCCTGAATGACTTGAAAACAAAGCAAGAGTCCCTTGTCTTCGTCAAGAGGATGATGGCTGTGGCAGTCTCTTCCATCACCTACCTCAGAGGGATTTTTCCAGAGGATGCCTACAGATCCAGATATCTGGAAGGTGAACACAAATGACCGTAAATAGCCTAAAGGTTCTGGAAAATCAGGAAAAATCATGCATGCACTTTATAGGAATAGACCTAACCCTATATTAGAACTTGTTTCACACGTTTCATTACAAAAGGCAGTGTTATATTGTAATTCCAGTTGTGATGGAAACCCACGATAAACAATATTTTGGACCTTTAGCAAACCCGTATAGTAGTAGAAAACCTATTGAAAAAGCCAAAGGAATGTACAGGGTAATGGTAATCGTTGGTCTTTTTCAAAGAGTAATATATGCTGTCGTGTTGCCATCTCACCAGATTTGTGCATCAAAGTTTTGCGTGAAGACTGCAACACCCCTGGTGCCAGCAAAGTTGTGAAATGGTAAACATAAAATTCCCAGAATATACAGTAGTACTTAGCTCTGCTGACAACATCAGCTAGCTGATCACTAGAGGTGGTAAGTTGGCAGTAATAATCAGTGGCAGCAGGTCATTTCCCATCCTAATTGATGTTTTCCCCCTGTTGTAATTGTGTATGCTCCAGGATGATGGGCTGCTTTGATGCATTAGAGAAGCAGTATGTAAGTTAATGCATCCATGAAAACTTTGAATTTTAAATGTTTCACGTGGTCTGCCATTTTGATCAATACTACCACTATTTTTTTATTATTGTTCATTGTTTTCCTCTTAACAGCTCCAGATTGTATTCATTGGGGTATGTACATTAAGTTGGTACAGCAACATTTATTAGTTAACACATTGCTTAGAGAAAAAAAAACAGAAGAATAACTGTACATATTATTGCAATCTAGGTGTACACCAATCCAGATGAACCTAATGTAAGTTCTCTCATAAAATACTGAAATTATGTGTTAAGATTATGAAGAGAAACAAACTGTTAGCATATTTTGTCAAATCATAATTCCAGTGTTAAGTCTGATTAGAAACATTTCTTCTCCTGTTTGCAGTGCATTATTGAGTCATACCAGTTCAAATTCAAATACACTGAGAAGGGGCCAGAGATGGACATACTCAGGTTTGGATGGGCATTCTGTTTGCATCAATGTGTTGGATAAGGCCTCCATGTGTGATTGAATTGATGATGATATAACCTCCATGAAACCACAGGAACAATGATGTGGAGATGCAGGTGACATTGGAGGACACCAAGAGAGCCTCGGTGCTGCTCATCAGGAAGCTCTTCCTGCTTATGCAGAACCTGGATGCCCTCCCCAACAATGTGTACCTCACCATGAAGCTCTACTATTATGATGATGGTAAGACTCATTAATGTCTCTGCCGAAGAATCTAGGGTCATTTCTTGGGTTGCATAGGTAAACATCTCCTTCTGCTCTCCTTTCAAAGTCACCCCTGCTGACTACCAACCACCAGGCTTTAAGGAGGGCGAATGTGACAACCTCTGGTTCGAAGGCATGGCTGTGCACTTCAAGGTGGGAGAGGTGCAGACAGCATTCCACACCTTGAGAGTGCGTGTGTCAGCAGAACAAGGCTGGCTGGAGAAGCTTCAAAAAGGGAACCAACTGACGGAAGCCAAACAGGTTTCTCAGAGAAATTGTCCAGAGAGGGAAGCGATTACGGTGGGTCCAGATAGAGCACATGTGTCAAACTCAAGGCCCGCGGGCCAAATCCGTCCCGTTGCAGATTTTGATCCGGCCCGTATAAACTGCAATTACCTGACATTCAAAGCCGAATATGGCAGATTTGCCGACTCTGAGAGTTTTCATATTCAGGCTGTGAAACAGGTTGTTGTTAAAAAAAAAAAAAAAAGCTGACAAATGTCTGAGAAAGCCAAAAAAAAATCAGAACAAAAATGAGGAAAAAAAGCTACCAAAATATTAAAAAGAAAGTGACATGCAGTAACAAAAGCACGTCAATAAACTCTACATGTCTGGCACTTGGTGTGTTTCTCTCTTTCCATTGTGGCCCTTAATAAAAATGAGTTTGACACCCCTGAGATAGAGGATTATTTAAGTGCAGGATTTCAGTTTTGTAGTCGTCTCTAAGTAAGCAAGCGCAACATTCCCTCTTTCTTTGCTGCTGTCATTTTCTCGAAAAGTACTAAATCTAGCTCATTCCTATTAAATGTCAGTTCACCTATAACAAGGATTTTTCTTTAGTTGGTGCAGTTTGCTGTAAGATTATTATAATTGTAAACACCTGATTACAGGACCCTCGAAAGAAATCGTACAGCGAAGAGGATCTACCTTCCGAAGATGGTAAGTCTGTTCTGCTTCTGTATCAAAACTGTAAAATCAATCAAAAGGTTTACGCTGTTGGCATTCCTTTAAACAGAGTCTGCACAGTTCAAGAAACCAAAGAGACCCCTGGCAAAGGTAGAGTTGTACTAGAGGCATGCTTATTTTTAGAGACACAATGCAGACTGGACAAGTGATTATCTTTTTTGTCTATCTTAGAGAAAGGCAGCTGCCAAAAATCTGTCGAGGAAGAAAAGAAGATTTTAGCCACAACATTACACAAAACAAAAGCTTTGCTAGCAATGTAAACACAAAGGTGAACTATTTATTAATTTCAATGCAGTGTTAAACACTATTGTTTTAGATATAAAAATGTGTTCGACAGGTTCCTTACATAATTGTCTCTACCCACAAGACCGGATATTACGTTCACATTTTTCATTTAAACATTGTACAAGAAAGGTATATTAAAGTGTACAATATTTACACCATACATTAAGACAATGTTCAAGATTTTTTATTATTTTGTATGTATACAAATATATTGATGTGTATTGCTCAAGAAATAAAGCTGGACATGTAAAAAAAAAAAAAAAAATTGTATCTAAATATTTTATTCTACACATGGATGAAAGAATATATTAAGCAAGAAAAAAAAAAGTGCAAATCAAATATCACAGTATTGGCGTTTTTCCATTACATGGTACCTACTCGACTCGACTCGCCTCGTGGCACTGTGCGTCCCTTTTCCATTGCAGATTTTAGTATCGCTTCAGCGTGGCTGGTCGTCATAGCGACTGCTGTGGGCGTGGCTTGGTAGCGTTGCATTTCCCCGACTCATTTCCTGGTTCTCCTTCTCCGTAAACAACATGAAATCAATGAGATAGTTAACTTTTACTGCTCCAGATTTCCCACCGTGGTGTTTCTCTCACTATATGACGCTAGAGTCACTACTTGCTGTGGAGCTAATCGCCGGCACTCCACTTCTCCCTCGCTCACCAGCTCCCCACACACACACACAAGCGCACAAGTATAAACATCAGGCCACTTGTATGCTACGAAGAAAACTCTGCGTGGAGCCTCCGGCAGAAAAAAACACAGCTGGCTAAACTATTTAAAAATGCCATCTGTCGCTAGCAATGCAGTGATCAGTGACGATTCTTTCTGACCAATCAGCAGCCTGCAGGGTTTCACGTCACCTTCTCGGCTCGTCTCAGCTCGCTTGGAACCTCGACTGAGGAGGTACTAAAAAAAAAGTATCTGTTAGCAGGTACCAGGTACTTTTTTCCGTAATGGAAAACCAAAAAAGGCGAGTAGAGTCGAGGCAAGTAGGTACCATGTAATGGAAAAGCGCCATATGTGACTCATATATACACTTTAGAAGCTGAAATCAATCAAGGTTCAGTAAATACTGAAGAATAATCTTTAATTTAATACATTTGACACGGATAAAAAGATTGCCTCTGTATTACATTTACTTCACATTCAGAAAACATTAAAACAAAGTCATGGCTCATTTTCAGGACAGGGTCCCTTGCTCCAGGCTTGTTTTTCATCACTTTGAGTACTAACGTTAGATGGTCTTTCCCTGAAGTGTTGTTTTGGTCCAGACCATCTGTTTAGAGTCTCTGGGTCACTGTCACAGCTCCACCTTCCTCTTGATGTGTGTGTCCTAGAACAGGCAGTCAACATCTCCCATCTCCACAAACACAGTCTTCAGCTGGGAGTAGTGTTCAACTGTCACCTGACCGTTCTCCCGCCCTATGCCTGGTGGATGGAGAGATTATAAGTCCACTTCCACTAATGTGACATATGAGGGTGTATAGGTTTTTAAATAAGGAAGTGCTCTCTACAATGATTAGATTAGCTACTGTTCTCGTTTTGTGATGGTGCTGTATTAGACTTTGCAAAATAAATAAATAATAATAATATATATATATTGTGTGAGAAAGCATTCTTAGTTTACAGTATTTTTTCATACATACCTAAAACGTGTCACACACACACACACACACACACACACACACACACACACACACACACACACACACACACACACACACACACACACACACACACACACACACACACACACACACACACACACACACACACACACACACACACACACACACACACACACACACACACACACACACACACACACACACTAGTGCTTCATGCACAATTGGCTCCTAGTGTGCATTCAAACAAGCCGTCTGTACCTGACATTTTGAACCCTCCAAAGGGCACCTCCACAGGAGTGATGTTGTAGTTGTTGATGAAGCAGGAACCAGCTTTGAGATGTTCCACTACACGATGGGCTCGCATCACATCCCTACAGAAACAAAAGGTAAAAAAGATCTTTTCATTACATTGTGTGTCCATAAATAAAAATAATTACACATTCCTTTACTGATCTATCCATTTTCATATTTTACTACTGGTTATTTTGTTGCTTTCAACTTAGATTCCTCTGAAAGGTTAAAAGACAATCATGGCTTGAAAATCTAATTTACTAACCCATGAGGTTGCCCTCGATGTCTCACCACAAACTCACCTGGTGAAAACTCCTGCAGCCAGACCCATGGTGGTGTCGTTGGCTCTCTGCAGCACCTCTTCTTCGGTTTCAAAAGACAACACGGACATGACGGGACCGAAGATCTCCTCCTTCACACAGGTCATCTCGTCTGTGCAGTCACCTGTACGAGGAAAAAAATAAAAGGACAAAACACTATCCAAACTGTATTCAGAAAATGGATGGTGTTAGCTAGAAGAATACATGCAAGTCTTACCCAATACACATGGAGTCATGTAGTATCCACCTCGGAGTTTGTGATCTGATGGGACAAAAGGTTCACCTCCGCACAACACTGTAGCTCCCTAGAAACAGCACAATTTACATCAAGGTCTTAAAAGGTCCCATGACATGGTGCTCGTTGGATGCTTTTATATAGGCCTTAGTGGTCCCCTAATACTGTATCTGAAGTCTCTTTTATATAGGCCTTAGTGGTCCCCTAATACTGTATCTGAAGTCTCTTTTATATAGGCCTTAGTGGTCCCCTAATACTGTATCTGAAGTCTCTTTTATATAGGCCTTAGTGGTCCCCTAATACTGTATCTGAAGTCTCTTTTATATAGGCCTTAGTGGTCCCCTAATACTGTATCTGAAGTCTCTTTCCCAAAATTCAGCTTTTGTGCAGAATTACAGCCACTAGAGCCAGTCCCACAATGAGCTTTCCTTAGTATGTGCCATTTCTGTGTCTGTAGCTATTGAGGAGGAGGGGGGGGGAGGGCAAGGTGGAGGGTGGGGGTGTGGCCTTGACCAACCTCCACTTTGCTTGTTTGCAAGCCATGATGTCTCTATCTCTCATAGGTGGGCCAAATTCTCTGCGTGGACAAAGCAGAGAAAGGGGAGGTAACCTTGCTCCTTATGACCTCATAAGGAGCAAGATTCCAGATCGGCCCATCTGAGCTTTCATTTTCTCAAAGGCAGAGCAGAATACCCAGGGCTCGGTTTACACCTATCACCATTTCTAGCCACTGGGGGACCATAGGCAGGCTGGGGGAACTCATTAAATGTTAAAAAAACCTCAAAGTGAAATGTTCATGCCATGGGACCTTTGATTCAACTTGCTACACACATTTTTTTTTATAAACAAATCTCAATACGCATTTGGAGATTCTTTTACACATTTACAAATCTGATTACACACAAGAGTTAAGATACAGTTGCACAACTCTCCACACACATTTGCAAATGCCACAATAACAATAGCCCCATAATTTTACCTCTTTCTTTGCCTGATCAACAAAGGATAGGACTTTTTCCAGGTGTGGCTGGTTGACCAGTGCTCCCATTCGGGTGCTGTCCAATAGAGGGTCTCCGATCTCGATCGCCCGTGTCCTCTTCACCACCTCCTCCACAAACTCAGGCAGAATGTTCTTCTGAACAAAAACTCTTGTACCGTTGCTGCACACCTGTGATACATTTAATCAAATCAAATATGCCTCCATGTGTAGATTGGACACAAGGTGTGTCAGCATATGAAAATACCACATATAATATCCACACTATTTACCTGGCCTTGAGACAGGAAGTTAGCCATGAGAGCTCCCCTTACAGCGTTCTCCAGATCGCTGTCCTGAAAGATGAGCAGAGGAGATTTCCCCCCAAGTTCCAGAGTCACAGGCTTCACCCCCTTGGATGCCATCTCCATAATCTGTCGGTCAAAGTCACAAGGCAGAATGGCCATTGATTCTTCTGGTCACGTGAAGGATTAGGATGGAAAAGACAGACCTCAACATCTTTAACACTAAATCTACAATTCCCAATTATGAAAGGTATGTACCAAGGTGTTTTACGATTGACTGTGGTGTTTTTTTATTTAATGTTTCATAGTAATAACACCAAAAATGACAATATGTGTTGACATTTTTGTTCTACCATGTACATTACACTGACCTTCTTGCCTGTGGGCACACTCCCGGTGAAGGACACCTTAGCGACGTCAGGATGGTGGCAGAGTAAGCTGCCAGTCTCCTGGCCGCCCTGCACCACGTTGAGCAGTCCCTCTGGAGCTCCAGCCTCGGCATAGATCTCTGCCAGCATGACTGCGGTCACAGGCGTCACTGGCGATGGCTTAAACACCATGGAGTTGCCTATTTTAGATGACAGACAAAAGAGTAAGTGAGATTCATTGTTTGACTCATCTAATCAACTAGAAATCACTCAGAGAGTATATCTATGTCAAGTCAGCACAATAGGACACAGACAGTGGCTGTGATTTTCTAAACTGTGAATGTTAGGGATTATTGCTTAAAAAAATTGAAGATTTGTGCAAAGAAAGACTCGATGAGCGATGGGAAGTGACCATTTAAGCTTATCATGTTGCTGTAGTGCCATCTATAGGTAAAGTGGAATTAATTTTTTTCAGGATTGCTGAGGGTATGTTTAAGTGAGTGAGTGAGTGAGTGAGTAAAAAATTGACAATCAATTGTAGATAAATGGTAAAGCATATGAAGAAAAACAACATTTGTTTTTGGGTTCATCCAATATGACATGAACAAAATTTGATACAATTTGTCGGAGATGTTTGGGTGGACAGTCTGTTAAAGGTGCCCTGACACACTTATTTCTTTACTTTGTGGTAATGTCTGAAGTTCTACCATGGACTCTGTAACATTTTTTGTGGTTACCTTGTTTCAAGCCATTCTAGCGTGGTATAGAAAGCCTACAGGAAGACTCAGCCCGATTTCTGCCAGTTCTCATTAATATTCAACAAGCTAAGCTGTTTGAATCTGATTGGCTAACAGCTAGCCAATGAAAGCCTGGCTGTCAGAATCCTTTACCCAGCCCAACTGGGCGAGCTAATGAATAGTAATGAGCTTAGGCAACATGATATCAGACTGACCAGCTTTTGTAATTGGCCTGATTTCGCCGCTTATTTCTTTTCAGTGGCTAGAGCTGACAGAGGAGGAAGCAGTTCATTTTCACATTCACAACATAACACAAACACATATGGACCTAACAAATTTCAAAAAATGCAAGTAAAAACGGTTTTGTATGGCAGGGCACCTTTAAGGCTGAAACGGGCAAAGCCTAAACAGCCTTTTCCTTTAAAGCCTTACTATTAAGAAGTTATGAGCCAATATATAGTGATTTATAAATTCTTACATTCTGGTGTTCTACAAACCTAAAACCTCTACATTTTTCTAACTTCTTAACAGATGTCACTGAATCTTTTTTTTTTATTTAAAAAAAAAAAAAAAAGGTAGTTTTTAAGATATTCTGGTTAATAACAAATAAACAAACAAAGCTGCTGACAGAGTAAAATTATTTAGGTGTAGTAAAGGTAAGAATGTCTTGACAACTTCAGTAGTATCCCATACCACAGGCCAGGGCTGGAGCTGACTTCCAGGCAGCTATCTGGAAAGGATAATTCCAAGCACCGATGCCGACACAGACTCCCAGAGGCTCCCTGCGGGTGTAGGCAAAGGATCCCCCTGGCAACTGGATATGCTGGCCTTGACAAATGGAAGGCAGAAGTATTTCGTACAACAGATTCAAAAAAGGTGACAATTTTAAGATTTTGGTTTAAAAAGTGCTGACAGTTTAAATCTGGATAATGTATTGCATAATGCCTTTCTTCTGTCAACACATATGATCACAACACTAATCAAAACAATAATATTCATCACCACTATCTGATAATGGGCTAATGCGCCATCATATGGGTGGTTTTACCACAAAACCTTGTGATAAATAAAAATAAAAAACATGGATTACATAGTTGGATGGATACTGTCATGCCTGTATCAGTTATTGTATTTGCCTCCTTCCTCCAGACCCTTGGGTGGTGGGAAAACATATAACTAATGATCAAGAGTTGTATTATACCAACCTGCCAGAGTGCTGGCTAGCCCTGCGTAGTACTCTATACACAGTCTGGCAGAGTCCACATCCAGACGGGCCTCTGTGATGGACTTCCCATTGTTGACCACCTCCATTTCAGCAATCTCCTCTCTCCTGCTCTGTACATGAAAGTCAGGGTAAGTGTTACACAATATCTCAAGAGTATTTTTGTTGTTATTGTTTGTTTTACATTTAATGTATACAGTGATTACAACTCTATATATCTTAGTTATGCATGAAATAAGAGAACCTCCATCAAATGCAACAATTTTATGTGGTCTTTGTGCTGATTTACATATTCTCAGTAGTAGCATACAAGTGAATTAAAAACAAAAAAAACACCTCTATGATATGGGCAGCTTCTATCATGATCCTTGCCCTCTCCATCCCAGACATTTTGCTCCAATGGCCAAAGGCCGACTTGGCAGCCTCGACAGCCTCATCTACCTCCACAGCACCACACGGCTCCAAATGGCACAAGACTCGCCCTGCAAAGTGAAACATATGATGGGGAGAACAGTTAAGTACACAGGTTAAAAATTTCACTTTTGTTTGTTCATTTAGTTTGTACTGGTTCAAAGGGAGTCATTGTTAAATAAAAAAGTAAATTAAGTCTAGGCTTCGAGGCTAAAGGCTGTAGCACACTGAATGTAGCGTGGCATTTAGACTCAAATTTTCCAATGATGGCCTTAGTGATGATAAAATAACAAGTTCCTGAAGAGTGGGCTTCACACAGGCAAGAGGCTAAGAGAACCCTGTTTCAAGCCTAAAATCAATAGGACTGAAAAAATCGACAGCGTACAAAAGGAGTAATACTTGCTAGGCTATGGTCATATGTCCTGGTTGCTAGGATGTGGTCATATGTCTTGGTTCTGCTCCACTAAAGCTGTTCAGGGACCATTAAACGGTTATCTAAAGAAAGTGGCCAAGTATGACTAAATGGATACACTATATGGATAAACATTTGTGCACATTTGACTTTTCTTGGATAAGTAAATGTAAATATGGAAAATGTATTAATGTATAAGACAACTAAAACGTATGCATAAAGTCAAGATAACCTAACAAAATACCTGATATTGTTTTTCCAGGCCAGAGACCACCAGAGAGACATTTACACAGCATGACCAAAGTCCAGTTAGGAAAGAGTGTCAAAAGACAGACAACTTTTTTTTTTTTTAATATCAAAGAATTGCGTGGCTTACCTGTTGCAGGTTCATAAACATTTTCCTTGTTGCATTTCTCTTTGCTCGTCCATCTCTTCCCAGCCCAGAAGTTAAGCGGGATTGTAATGTCTACTGAGCCCGAGGAGATGCATCGTACCGCTGCCGCGAGGGGAGCAGCAGCGGGCCGCCGCAGGGTCGCAGCGAGCCTCTGGAGCATACTCAAAATGGTTTTGTTGCTCGAAGTTTAGACGATAACTGTAAAACATACATTGTGTGGGTTAACGCCATCCATGCAACACTGTCCCTTCATTAAAGCAAACCCGACAACATTGAACGCCAACAGGAGTTTCACTCAACTTAACGCACACGCAATAAGCTACCTTTTCCTCGCTTTGTCATTTATGTTTCACTACTGTCTGCAAGTCTTAGCAAACTTACTTACAGGCTTATTCCCACTTACTGCGTATTTTAAGGTTGACGTTAAGAACCTAAAATAACTGTTTGTGTAGCAAATGTTCGGTTAACGTTACATGATTTAGCCGTTGAGCAACCAGGAGGAGGCGGGACAAGTACGCTGCTGGCTGGGGTCTAGCAACCGGCAGCCATCAAAGCGTAACAGACGATTGGTTGTTTTTACTGTCAATCACAAAAAAGATAAATTAAGATAATATACACAATTATTAATTAACATTAATAGTTTAACCGGATATAAACGTTAAGTGTGTACAAAAAAAAAATACATACAAAATAAATTAATGGAAGGAAAAAAAATGAACGGGGCGGGGGGTTGTTGTGGGAGGAGCTCCCCCTCAATGATCTTCCAGCACAGCAGCTTTAGCTGTACACTGCAAGCATGGCCGGGGACAGTGAAACCCACCTAAGGGACCGTGGCGAGAATACCAACGTTGTTCGACAACCTTTTCTCATCGGTGTCTCCGGAGGCACCGCCAGCGGCAAGGTTGGCTTCCTAACAAGCTAATTTAACGGTTTTCGCGAATTGTCATGGTTTGAGTTTGATTAAGCTAAATCAAGGCAGATGATAGTCGGGGCTGGTTGACCGCGTGGCTTCAGCGACGCAACCAGTTTTGATCTGTTTAATCAGCCGGTTTCACTTGGCACGCTTGTAACATACACCGTCTGCCTGTTGTACTGGATTTGGATTTTGTTGAATTAAATAAATTCCTTTTACTGATAGCGGTCATTATCTTGATCAAATACCGTTAGACTAGCTACGTGGAATACACTGATGTTAGCTGACCTAATAATGCTAGCTGAATTAAATTACATTCTAACGTTATCTGTAATTTATCGGTTGTGCTAGCTAACGTTAAACAATACCTAGCTAGTTTGAAAGTTTTCGTTTAGCTAGCTAAACCATTGCGCCCACGTCCATTGTTCTGTAAAGACAAAACACCGACAAATAAAAAAATAAATCTGATTTTGACGATAGAATATAATTTTGTAAATATACTGATTGGTGTGTATGCAATAAGCCGAGATTAACTTAATATAAACTGACCTTTTTATTTTAACAATCCGCTAGTTAAACTTATAGCCTCATTGATTTGATAGTTTACCGTTTTACCGCAGTGCTAAACTAACGGAAGCACACCACAGACTATAAAGTAGGAGCACACAGACGTGGGTATTTTCGAATACGTCATTGGATTTCTTTGTTATGAGCCGGGTGAGACCTGCCAGTGGTGCCAAAGACCACACCTCGTGCTATCTGAAGACACGAGTTGAACTGATAAGCTTAGCAGTGAACCAGTTTATCAGTGGCCAAAGCCAAGCAGCTAGCGTCGAATATTTAGACTTTTGGTGGCTGTAACTGGTCTCACTGCAGTGTAGGTACATCACATAAGTGGATATGAGGGCACTGCCTCTCTTCCGTTATTCCAGTTACCCCCTCCTCCCAACTTTGTCCCAGATATCAGCCTCAGCACGCTGTCCAGTGTTTTGCTTCCGGAAAGCCCCTCACAAGGGACTGGAGGAAGTGACGTCAGACTAGACTAGTTTTACCAGTCTAGAACAGAACTGGAGAGTCTGAATGTCTGGAGAACCTGATCAACCCTGACTTCTTGATTCAACATGGCTGCTCCGAGCAGCCACAGCAGTGTATCGACAATGCAGTTGTTGTATTATCATTGGCCTCACTGCTGATGCTTGATTTAAGGATAGATTGAAAATGACAAACACCCCTTGATCAGTATCCAAATTCTTTATTGACATTATATTATACAACACTATGTAGCTGTCTTAAAATCAAGTGTTTCACAGTGACAGAATTGCCAGCTTTTGTAAAAGTGAAGCAATTGCTTTTCACTTTATGAATAACAAGTAATGGGTCATCTGATTTATTTATGGATAAGTTATCAGTCAACTGATCAGTTTGTCAGTCTAGAGTTTGAGCATTCAAAATTATACGGGAGATTGCCTCATTAATTGTGCGGTTTGGACCTTTGGTGTGTTCCAAGTCAGGTCCTCTGAAATTGTTGTACGTGTTGACACAACCTCCCAGCTCTGTAGTAGGGACGTCCAAATTCATTGTAGCACAATTTCATGGACACAAAGGCAACAGAGCCTCCGGCAGCTGGAGAATGCCCAGTCAGCATTGGGTATGAGATTCATTTAATATGGAAGGTCAGTGAGGACAAACGTGGTGGGCTGCTGGGCATTTTTCACCTATAATTGTGCTAGTTGACCTTGCACGAGTTGGGGGGAAATTAACCACCCACTTTATTTCTGTGTGAATGTGACTGGATAAAAGTGTTAATTCTGTTCTATGTGGATGGAATTGAAGCTAGTTTGTACTGATATTTGGGTCTACGGTTGTGAAAAATACTGTCGTTACTCCCCCATTCGGTCTGTTTCTGCAGTCGTCCGTTTGTGAGAAGATCATGGAGCTGCTAGGCCAGAATAAGATCGACCACACCCAGCGGCAGGTTGCGATCCTCAGCCAGGACAGCTTCTACAAGGTGCTAACTCCAGAACAGAAGGCAAAGGCACATAAGGGCCAGTTCAACTTCGATCACCCAGGTACGCACACAGTGAATAGTTGGCACAGCTAAGGCACTGTCTGGTGTATACCACCTCTGCTGGCTTGCAGCAGGCACATGTTTGCTATTCTTATAACTGATTTCAGAGGCATTTCAGAGTTGCCTCAAGAAAAGTACAGTATTTAAAAAAAAACAAAAAAAAACAACTAACTCACTGTGGGTGTGTGGTTTTGAAATGCTTCACAAACTTGACTATAACCAAATTTATATTGTATGAAAATGGATGTAATCATTTGTGGAATTAGTAACAGCTGAGGTTTGCTTTAGCACTACACAGATAAAGATAAATTAAGGCTTACATGACAATAACTTGCAATTTGCCATGACGATTTAAAATGTTTGAAACAGGCTTGTGTTCAGCAGCGTGCATTTCTGCCACGTCAATAATTTCTTCCAATGTGCTTTTGGCAGAAGCGTAGACTCCATTTTTGGAGTCTGACTTTGCTCCCTCATGCTCCTGCTTCCTTTCTCAGCTGATTTGAAATCCCTACAGTCAGCAGGCCTTTTTCAGAAGCAGCATCTCACAGGCAGCTGCTCTAAGGCTCAGAGACTGAACCCGACACCTGTTACACAGAGGGATTTCTGGGTTACCAAACGTGCAGTGCAGGGTCCCACGTGTCCATGGGCGCACACCATGCTGGTGTAACTGGGGCTTTGTAATAGGACATGTCATGAAGAACTGAGCGTTTTCCTTTTCTTGTCCTCAGATGCCTTCGACAGTGAGCTGATAATGCAAACACTCAGACAGATCCTCGAGGGGGAGACGGTCCAGATACCAGTTTATGACTTTGTCAATCATTCCAGGTGAGTGCCTGTTGCACATTCACAGTTGCCATCTGGTGGCCATTTCAGGTAGGAGGTTTAACAAACTCTGAGTCTAACCCTGAACTCTGAGTTGACTTACCCTGAGATGAGTTTTCGGTTCCAGAACAGATGATTGGTTCAATCAACCCAGAGTAGGTTGACTCAGAGGTAGACGCCTGCACCACCTCCACGAAAAGGCAGCATGAATGGAGCCATGATTCTACGATTCACCATGGCAACAACCACAAACAAATCGGTCGGCGTACTTTACACCTCTGGAACTGGAAATATGAGTTTGAACATATATATTTAGTTAAAAAAAGCAACACGGCTGCTGCTGCAACAAAACGAGAATTGGCGTAGGACAAAATTACTGCTTGAGTTAATGCGTAAGTTCCAATATAGTGTATTAATTATATATTTAATCACAAGTACATAACTGGTGGAATGGTATTGAACCTATAATCTATTTCATTTAGGTGCAATCCTGCGGGCGAAAAAGTACTGCTAATTCCATTCTGAGGTTTCAGCACCATGTCATTAACATAATTTATAATCATTTATTTGAAAGGGTTTTACTTAATTCACCTGCAATCCTGTGGAACTTTTTTTTTTTTTAAGGGCTCTCACTGGTTTGTGTCCAGGTAACACTACGACAACGTTTTGAGCGAGGCACGCTTTTCTGACAGCTCTGCATGTGGTTTTACTAATATGCTCGCGCAAAAAAACGTAATGCGACACAAAGAATCTGCTCGGATGTAAGAGCATGTCCATGATGGGTGACGTTGGTGATATGAGGACGGATAAATTTATGTACATATCTGATAGACTGTAAAGAAAAATGATGCGGCTCTAATAGGTAGTTATCTGGAAATGAAAATGCATCTAGTCGGGGCCTCTGTATCTTCTCCCGACACATGTTTAACTCCCTGTTCATCAATGGGATCGTTACCTAACGGAGTTAATAAACCAACCCTGTTTTTTGGTTTGGGTTTTTTTATTCATGCAGATGACAAAACTGCGCTAACATGTGCCTGATACAGACTGAATGAATGAGGAAATTAAATAGTGCTGCGTCAGAGGGAGGAGACAGAGAAACTCGAGGTTTTATTGAAGAGAACCTTCTCCTGACCAGGTTAGGTTCACAGATTCAGTTACCATAGTAACTGACTCAGGTTAAGTTACCTCCCTTTCTGAAACGGGCTGGAGTTGCCCCTCCTTTCTCAGGTTTGATTTACCTCCCTTTCTGAAACAGAAAACCCAGAGTTCCCCTCATCTAAGGGTTAACAAACTCACCGTTTTCACTGAACCTGCTTTCTGAAACGGGCCTCAGGCCAGCACCCATCATTGTGCACTTGATGTACCAATACAAGTCATGTTAAACTGGTTCCTGATTAACTTAACTGTGTAATCAGTTTAACGTTGCATCACACCACGTCTGACTGTAGTCGCTGATGAATCTCTTCTGTGTGTTCCAGGAAAGAGGAGTTTATTATGGTGTATCCAGCTGATGTGGTCTTGTTTGAGGGCATCCTCATGTTCTACTCGCAGGAAATCCGAGATCTGTTCCAGATGAAGCTTTTTGTTGACACAGATCCAGACACGCGGCTCTCTCGCCGAGGTGTGTAGTGAGAGTTGGGTTAAAACACACAGCGGTGTATCAGAATGAATGAGATTTATTGCCAAAGTAAGTTTTCACTTGCATGGAACATGCAATAAACATATTAAACAATACAGTACTGCAACAGTCAAGAAGATAGATAGATAGATAGATAGATAGATAGATAGATAGATAGATAGAGGGGGAAAAAAAATGTTTTGGAAAGGAAAAAAAGACTGTACTGTTTTGTGCAGGTTGAGCAAAAATATATAAATCAGGGGAAGGACAAAATATATATAATGTGCGCAATAGTCTGGGATAAAAAGTCTTTCAGTGGTTAAGAGTCAGTCAGTGGGGTTCCCGGGCCTTGTTGATGAGGCCCGCTGCAGTTGGGAAGAAACGGTCATTGTGGTGGACCGCAGCCTCCTGCCAGAGGGGGAGCGTTTCAAAAGATTTGTGTCCTTTAGCAGTGGCAGCAGGGTACCAGGTGGTGATGGGAGGGGGGTGAGGATGCACTCGATGAGGCAGTGTAGAAGTGCACCATCACTCTTTGGCAGGTTGAATTTCTTCAGCTGCCGCATGAAGTACATCCTCTGTCTTTTTGATGAGGCAGCTGATGTTCAGCTCCCTCTTGAGGTCCTGGGAGATGATGGAGCCCAGGAGGCGGAAGGACTCCACAGTATTGACTGAGGAGTCCCCCAGGGTGATTTGGGGAGGGGGGGGGTCCTGAGTTCTGCGTTCTTCCTCAAGTGTTTAGCTCAAAGTTGCTCTGACTGCACCAAGTCACCAGATGGTCAATCTCCCACCTGTAGAGATAAACCATCGCCACCAGAGAGGAGTCCAATAAGGGTGGTGTCACAGACGACAACCACCCTCATTAGACTCATAGCTGTTGTAGAGCAGTGCACCCCCTAACTTGTCATTTTGTTAAATGGCTAATAACATAATTGTCCATCTTTTTGTGCGATTTCTCTCTTTCAGTTCTCAGAGACATCAGTGAGCGTGGTAGAGAGCTGGAGCAGGTGCTGGCTCAGTACATCACTTTTGTGAAACCGGCCTTTGAGGAGTTCTGTTTACCAGTAAGTGACTCGTATCCTACAAGCATCTGTAGTTTTTGCAGTAGAGCCCAACTGATACACTGGGAAGCCCAACATTATCAGCCAATTTTAACTTCAAACAGATCAATTGGTTAAATGTAGGCTTTATGTCAGCACACGTTAAATAAGAAATTGTAGCAATGAATAACTAAATTTAAGGGAAGCTTATCAAAGTGTTTGTCCATTTGTTGCTATTGGTCAGTGTTTTTTTTTTTTTTTTAGCTCCCCAAGTATTGCCCAGGCTCTATTGTGCAGTATACATCTGAAAAATGTTTTTCGCCAGTAACTTGAGCATTGACCTTATTTTTATTAGACGAAGAAGTATGCAGATGTGATTATTCCACGAGGAGCCGATAACCTTGGTAAGGATAAATATTCTACAGTATGCAGATATTGCATTTGTGTTGGTCAGGCTGGGGATGGTGTCTGCTAAAGGTGTTTTGTTAAAGGGGAATTCCACTGATTTCACAGGTCTTGGGGAGAACTCAGTGTCAATGCAGGGGGATCTTCCAAAAATAAACTCCTATTAGCAAATATAAATCCCCATTGATGATTACTGGCGTATTGGTATGTTAGTCACTAAGATAGCTGTCAACAGTTAATTAATGAATTAATCCACTGTGCCACACATATGTTTTAACATTTAAAACATGATTTATAAAATCATGCTGACAATTATTAGGCTTTTTTAATAGCTTAATATTCTATGCAAAAAGGCTTTAGGCCACCCTATTATTTAGGCCCAGTGTAATATGCAACTTAATTATATACAATATGTAGTAGGGGGTTTCTGCTCCGTCTCTCTTTCAGTTAAGGGGTCCTTGGCTTAAAAAACGTTGACCCCTGCTCTAGAGGGACTTGCTTGAAGTCTCATAAGTGTCAGTTAGAGTTAGGTTAGAAAACTACACTTTGAAACTGAAATAAAATCTGGGTGTGGGGAGTTAGAAAAAAGTGATCTTACCAGACAGAGGTAGCCTGCTCCTTATTTCTGCTTGAAGCTAGTGGCTGGAGACTACATCAGCCGCTACCAGCATAAAACGGCAAAAATATCCGACCAACCTGTCAGCAGGCGAGATGCATTGTGGGTAAAGTAGGCACCAGGTGCAACGGTGTGTGGAATAAAGATGATCTCTGGTTCGACTGATGTTGATACTTTTTTAAAGTCTTTTTACCATCTCTCTCTTCCTTGTTTCCTGCAGTGGCCATCAACTTGATAGTACAGCACATCCAAGACATTCTGAACGGCGGGCTAAGCAAGCGCCACAACGGCTGCATGAACGGCCACAGTACTCCACGTCAGCGGCGGACCTCCGAGTCCAGCAGCCGGCCTCATTGACCTCGTCACACCTCTCTTCACAGGGGGGAGAGGGGTGGTGTTACGCTGTAAATAATGCCTATTGGCATCAATGTATTTAAGAGAAAAAAGGAGATGCAAAAAGAATTGAAATGCCTTTTATTATTATGACTACTCTTGTTATTGGTTACTTTCAGTGTAATTGTTTAACTTGGGATTTAGATATTTTTTTTTTTGTCAGGAAGAGAAGCTCTTGTGATGAGACCATGGGTTAAAATTGATTTCCTCCCAGATTAAATTTTTTTATGTATCCCCTGCTGCTCCATGGAAGTTCATGCCGCTAATGAATAAAAGAGGGGAAACCTTTTTTTATTTTTTTTGTAATGTCTGATAAAACTTGAACCCCTAATGTTAGGGGAGTCTGATAAATGTTGGGTTGGGTTCCAAATGAGAAGGATGTGGATTAGAAGATGAGTTGAAGAAACCAGGATTTGTACTGACAATCTTGAGGAAGGTTTCCAATCCTTTCAGTGTTACGTTCCCTCACTTTGGTTAGTGTACTGAATTACATTAGAGAACTGTGTACTATAAACTGTCCACCTCACTGACTCTGTGTAATGTCCGCTGCTGCAGTAACGCACTACGTGATTTTGCCGTACTAATGGTCAGGTACAAAATAATGTGACCACCAGCCAAATGAAGCCAAAGGCTGTAAGGCTCAGCTGACTACTGTATTAATCCAGTCTAGTGTTGTTGGTATTGTTACACTTTTGGGTGCATTTTACATTCTAATTATGAATTACAATACCGATGGGGTAATGACTCCCAATCAACATTAATTCATACAATCACTCCTCTGTGAATAAGAATGAAATAACTATCCGTGGGAGGGTTATTTAAATTTGGATATGATTTACTTATAATATTCCCCCATTTGAGATAGTTTTACTAGCATTCGCATAGCAGAGTCAGCCCTGTTAAATAAGATTAAGATACGACATGTATACTCAGGTTAGCAATACCATTTTCATTTGAAATGCCAGAAAAAGGTGTGATAAGGGTGTTCAATGCCACAGCAATATTAGTTTTCCCAGGTGTGTGGCCATTAATCACCAAGACCCACCGAAATGCCTCTGCAAAGTTGCCTCAGGTTAACATGTACAATAAGTATCCACTCTAGAAGCCAATTTCCATTCTTTAATTTAAGGTTGCAATAAAAAAAGAAATTGTCGAATCAATTTTGTATTCCGCTGTATTTGTTGTGTAAAGTGTATTGAATTGCTGATTTGTACCAGGAGATTTGTACTGTAGGTTGTGGAATATTATCGGGTTGTTGGATGATTTATGACATTTTGAGAGACAATTGCTTAATGGTTAATAAAGTGATGCAGCTGAGTGTCTCTGTCTGAAGAGTGTGATTATTTGTTTGTTAATGATAATGCTTTGATGAGATTCATATGTATGAATGTATCATTAGCATCGCATATATGCGAGCAAAGGTGGCTTCTCACTACAATAATGTTGCATTGGCTCCCGATCGTACCAATAAGTAGGTCATTCATTTTGCTTTATTGTGTCCATTAGAGGGCGCACGCCGATGGCTGCTGGAGTCATTCTCTAAAGTTCTGACGGATGTATGAACATTTACATGAACAAATTTTCCTGAATACTAAAAATTACTGGAAAAAATAGCCGAGTACGTTTAGTTGTCAACAGCATAAGAAGACTATGCGGTATAAAATGACAAATGTATTAATATGTCAACACGATGCATGTGTCTCAATATAAATTTTTAGCTACATTATTCAAAGCAGTTCAGCAGAATAAGACTGGAACACAAAGTACACAAAGAACACAAAATGAATGTTAAATGCATCCCTTCACCTTGTTGGAAAACGTGGAACTTGTGACGCCTGCACAGTAGGGGGGGGATAGTGCTCCGTCTGGTTGCAAGTCGCCATTAAAAAGAAGAAGAAGATGGGGGTATGTTTTGCCACAGGGTGTTTCTGATGTAAACAGTGAATACATTTAGCTAATTTTACGTGAATTTTAATCTCTCCTTTTGTCATATACATGACAGAAATTTGGGCTCCAGTTCAAAGCCACTCTTGAGAATGTCACCAATGTGAGACCATTGGGCGACGACTTCCGCTGGTTTCTGAAGGTAGGATGGCTGTCAAGTTAGCATGCTAACGTTAGTTCACTTAAGTATATCTCATCTTCCTCTGTGTGTTCGAAATGGTCATAATTTCACCGTGCTCGTTGTCAGAGGAAACGTACTGAACTAAATAAGGAAACACATTTTACGCTATACACTGTGCAAATGTTAATTATGTTGGCACACTGTTCACTATTCACCACTAGCTACCCCTAGACAAAAAGTTAGTCTCCCACTTTTCACTCACTCACTCTTAACTCACACTAACAATGTTTTTGTTTATTGTTTCCTCAATGTAGTTGAAGTGTGGGAACTGTGGAGAGATCCCAGATAAATGGCAGTATGTAACCTTAGTGGTAAGTGGTGTTCGTACAGTTTTTAGCACATTTTGCACACATTGTCACACACAGTATCCAATCTTATTTTTTATTTTTTATTTTACATTCCATAGGAGAGTGTGCCACTAAAAGGAGGAAGAAGCAGTGCCAGCATGGTGCAGAAGTGTAAACTTTGTTCCAGGGAAAATTCAATTGGTAAGAGCTAACATGCCATTTGACTCACTTTGTCTTTTACTGAGGTTAAAACTCTGGTGGAAGTATAACATGTAAACGGTTTCCTTACAGATATCCTGGGAGACACAATCAAACCGTATAATGTAAGCAAACATCTTGTACTTCTACTTTGAAACAGACACATCACCAGTCTGTTTTCATGTAACCAGACAGTCCACGTATTTGTTCTATCAGTTCACTCATCTTTTCATTTGCAGAACCAGCCTTTTAGGCAGACACTTATGATTTAAATGCACTAAGCAACAACAGAATGATGGTAGTTTTAGGTTGTTTTTAAGGAGAAAATGCTCAAGTTAAAGGATAAAAAGAGCTTTAGGAGGGGATCTAATTAGTCAGTATGATCAAGCAAGCGAAACCTTTTTCGATGTACCAGGTGAGCTATTCAGACGTGACATTATGTACCGAGGATCAGGTTCAACTCCGACCTGCAGCCCTTTGCTGCATGTCATTCCCCCTCTCTCCCCTTTCACATATTCAGCTGTCTTATATAATAAAGGCCTAAAATGCCCCAAAAAATAATCTTAAAAAAAGGAGCACTTCACCCTCAAATGATCATTTGTAGATCGACTACTCACCCTGTTACCTTGAATTCTTGAAGAAAAACTTAGTGAACATCAAAATCCCCAAACTGAGAACGTTCTTGATACATTGAAGTAATAGGGGGCTGCGTATATTCCTTTAAGACAGTATTGAAAAATTGTGAACCTGTTTTTCTGGAAGTTTTTGGTTGGGTCTATTCAGTTCTGAAAATTAAGCACCTCAAAAAGATTTTTAGAAATCCACATGAAGAAAATCTGTCACATAGACCAACACAATGACAGTTTTTTGAGTGCAGCTTTCCCCCCAGCCATTAACAATGTGTTTCTCTCTATCTCTCTCTCTGTATGTTGCTGTATATTTGCTGGGTTGAAGGCAGAGGACAGCGAAAGATTCAAGACGATGGTGCAGTTTGAGTGTCGAGGTCTGGAGCCCATTGACTTCCAACCTCAAGTGAGACTCTTTGAACAGATACAAGTTTTACAGCAGACATTTTAACTTTTAGAGAAAAAAAAAAAATGTAGTCATCATTTTATTATTTAAACCTGCTCTTTTCCTACAGTAACTGTCCAAATGTCTTCTGTGAAAATAGCCTAATAAATGTGTATGTAAAAACATATGTCAACAGTGAAAAGGGTCATGTTTTTTTACTTGAACTTTTTACGGTTGACAATTGGCCGACCAAACACAGTTGCAAAATGCAATTGCTGCATTCCACTTACACAGGGTGTGAATAGCTCAGCTGTGTGGCCGAGGCTATTTGTACCGGGGGTGCAAATAGACACTCCGTTAATGTTATTAGATGCCCCTGTGCTCTCCGCTAAGTCAAGATTTTCACTGTGGGAAGAAAAAGTACATTGTTCCTGAGCCAGACAGTCTACTTAATGTGACAAAATCCATGAACTGGACAATATTATAATATAATGTGACTCTTCAATTTTCAATGTAACCCACTCCAGGCTGGCTTCGCTGCGCAAGGAGCCGAGTCTGGAACACAGTTTCCTGAAATCAACCTGCAAGAAAAAGTAAGTTCAGTGGGAACAATTTGTACCTCAGAGTGTCTGTTTTTGTTTAGATGTTGTTGTTTGTCATTGCTCAACTTTTTAGAGAATAATTATCTTGAAACCTTCGATAATACCCTGTTGGATATCATAAATTTGTGTTGAGTTGAATTTCAGTAGTTATTTAGTTACAGGTTAATTTCAGTCAGTGATTTCCTGAATTTTCCCAAAAATGTCTTTTTAATAATCCCAACCGTGTTTACATGATGTGACAGCCTCCTGTATCTGTGCAACTTGACAAACCCTTGTTTTGTAAATCTCAGGACTGGACGGACTACGATGAGAAAGTCAGCGAGTCGGTGGGAATATATGAGGTCACACACCAGTTCATCAAGTGCTGATGTCATCATGTGATGATCGAGCCTCAGAGGTGGATGAATGAACACTACAGCCAAACATCCTCAGGCCTTCGCTGGTATCAAGGACGCTTCAGATGCTGAGGTGGCGAGATTTGGTTGATGATGAACAGTAACAGGTTTAGATTATTACTACAGGTTGTCCATACACATCTTGGATAATCAAAATGTTGAAGGCTGTTTTTACTGCTTCAATAAAATTGAAAGGTGACAATTTTGAGTATTATTATTTTTTATTTTTTTTTTATATTTTACTTTCTTTGCACATTTGACTGCCACTTTAAATAGTTAGTAGGAATTGTGGTATTAACACACTATTATAGCAAAACCAACCTGTGATCAAAAAAGTCCAGAACAACTTATTACAGCTATGGTTACAAGAAACTGAAATCTCTTCAATACAACTGGACTGAGCAAAGCTGTCCCATTTGGCAAATACTAAATGAGGAGCAACAGGAGCTGATTTAAAAGACTTATGTGGGAGCCAAGAAAAAAAGTGACCTCACTTTGTCAGCATTTCAAGGTACCGTATACTGTCCAGACATTGCTATCAACGTACAATGGTGGGGCATGGATTGTATCACACACCTCATGCTCATTTATGTGATGTGAAAAATAAAAGAATTAAGGCTTGCCACTGCGGTATTGCTCGACTGCAAATGTCAGTAGTCCGGCGTTGCCAGACCTCTATCTCCACAGCTTTGTGTCATCCCTGGAGTATGGTCTGGCTACACCACCTATCTATTCTGGGATAGGAAGAAAAAAAAAAAAAAAAAAAAACGCTCTGGCTTCTTTGTATTTCGTTAAACCAATCACAACCGTCCTGGGCGGAGCTAAACCCCCTGAAGATGGCGAGAGGGGAGGGACAGCGCGTAATGACGCGCCGGATGTCATCATTCTGTTGATTTTAGACTAGGTGGATCCTGTCGGTGCTACTACTTTCTACAGACCTGACTGTCTGTTTGTGGACCTGCTGCTGAAGAAGAACAACCATGGCGCTGACCAGGAAGAACAGGGTGTTTGTCGTCGGCGTGGGCATGACAAAGGTAATATTATTTAATATTTGTCTCAAACCGTAAGGCGACATGAACAAACTTATGTAAGACTTGAGGCTAGGATAGTTGGCTAACTCCATAGTTGGCAGTCCATATAACATTGTTCAACATGTTCTTCTTAAAAAAAGCGTTTGTTTTGTTAGTTATCTAGCAGGCCATGGTGTAGTGACCTGTTAAGTTGGGCATTAATTGTGCTCATATCGTGTAAAAAAACTCCTAGATCTGTCACAACTGACCCTAACGGTACACATTGTAAACATTAGCTAGCTAAGTTAGACCAAACAATGTAACATTGTTTCAGTGTATGTTTTTTATTTTTTATTTTTAGTTTAAAAAATTGTTGGTTTTCTTGATTAAGTGGCAATTGGGTCTGGGTTGACTGCTCGACGTACTTGGCTCTGTATCTCATGCCTACATGTGAGTCCATAGTTCATGGACAACAGAGTTACAAACTGTGCTCAGGGTCATCACCTCAGCAGGCTGTTAACATTGGGAACTGTAGCTCCAGAGCTGTTTAGCTAGTTTCAAGCATAGATATTAATATCTATGGTTTATTCTGTCAGAACAAGTCTCAAGTCAAGTATCATTGTTTACCAAGCAAGTTGCAAGTGAAGATGGCAAGCTTCAGGCCTCTGAATGTTGACCATGCCCATCACAATTACACTAAAATGTTCATTGTTCATGTTTTTTTGTTTGTTGATAAACTGAGATCATGTAAACTGAGATCATGTCAGTTTATATGGAATTATTTTTGTGCCTTAAGTTCATTCCATAAGTTTAGTGCGTTTTATTATGGATTATAGTGGTGCTTCAAGTGGAATAATATGGAGTCACAGGAGTGCCATAAAAAAATGTGTCCAAGAATTAAAAGAAAAATGTGGAGAAATAAATACAAGAATAAATTAATAAATAAATAATTGTGGAAATATAAAGACAAATAACAAAATATAAAAGAATAATTATAACTATTTTCATGTATTTTGTATAATTAAAAATGTGTAAACATATGTATATTTTGCTTATAAATTACTCTATTTTTTCAGTATATTTATATTTATTATGTACTAATAATTTTTATCTCTTTGTTTTCCCATTCAAACTACTACCACATTCACACTGCACATGCACAAGTCCGCATCTACTTCCTGTTGTCTGCACTGAAAAGCTCCCACCAAAGATTTATACATGCAATCTATAAATTTAAAAAAATATATATATAAATATACAGAAATAAATGTGAAAATAAATTAAAATGCTTATAATTATTTTATATTTTGTAATTTGTCATTATACTTTCACAATTCTTTATTTTATTTACTCCTCTTAATATCTTGAATCTTTTGAAACCACTTAAGGTGGAGGATCACTCTTAAAATCATCCTACAATGGTTTATTAAATTATTTAAATGTAATTTTATGGCCATCTAGTGCATGGTATAGTGAATCAATGATGACCAGAAACAGTGTTTTGTCCAGCTTCATATTCTATGTAATGGGCTCCAGATCAGACTTTGGTTGTACTGGACAGCTTCCAAGTGTAAATGTGTAACTGTGTGAATGTGATCAGGGTGTTCCTGAAAAAGATAGCATTGCTCTCTCAGTGAAACTCCCCCCTGAATAAATAAAGGTGGAAGAAACCAATTACAATTGTCTAGGTCCTATCTACAGGGGCAAAGCGTGACATGCCAGATGTCAGGCTTTATCCTGGAAATGTACTTTCGTTGACCCAGACTAATTTTGAACCATCAAAAAGTAGCCTATTATTTCATTGACAATCGACTAATCATTTCAGCTTAATTTGCAAGTCAAATAACTAAAAGTACTGCTTGATCAAATGTAATGGTTAAGGTTGGTAACAAAAAGTTGAATGTTGTAATGCAGACTGTTATCCTGTACATGATAACCGTAAAATCAGATGTGAATGCGTATGTTGATTCACATCAACATAAGCAGGTTGTAGGGTCTGTCTCTCACTTTTATGTATTTTGCTGCAGTTTGACAAGCCTGGAGCCCGAGGTGACTATGATTACCCTGACATGGCCAAGGAAGCAGGTGCCTATCTTTCGGAATATGGACATTGTTCAGTCACTCAAAAGATACCATATGTGAATATCTGTGAAATGGCTCTTGTTGCATAACATGTAACAACGTTTTTTTACTACTCTATGTCTACATCTTATTTTAGGTCAAAAGGCCCTAGCAGATGCAGGTGTCCCATATTCTGCCATTGAACAAGCATGTGTAGGATACGTCTATGGTAAGATGTTGTTAAGTTACGGATAAAACGTGACCGTTTTGTATATTGTTTACACTTGACATGTCGTCCACTGAAATAGTAGTCTAGCTATCGGATATACAGTGCAGGTATAAAGCCTGGCATCCATCTGATTAATCGCTGAATTTCTATAGTTAATCGCATGTTTTATCACATGATTAAAATTCAATTATTTTGCATTTCGGAACTGTTTTTAAGTACATATTAACAATGAAAAGCAATTCTTACCAGTGTAATGAATGCAAGGGAAATTACTTTATGAACTTGACTTTAAGATTTCTCTTTATTATTTATTTACTGTAAACAAAAGAAAAATGTGTGAACCTGTGATTATTGCACTAATTAAGTACCTAACTAAAAAAGTAAAAATCCCTGTCCTTACCAAAGTCAATGTAGTGTGCAGTAACTTCTAAATAATTTGGATTACTCACTGACGTCCAGTGATCACCGGTTAATGAGACCGCACTTTGCAGCAGTTCCAGTTGGGCTGCTTTCTCCGTGGAGTACAGGCTGTGTGTGCGTGGGGCTGCTGTCCCTCTCGACGGCAATGTACTGTATAAGACGGGTCAGAACATGCCAACCGTAGTACGTCCTGAGACCCGAGTCTTCTACGATGCTGACAGGTCTGCAGTTAGTTGCCACCGTTTCGCAAGAGCTGTAGTAATTTTTTTGGATTTGGTTTCATCAACAGGTCGTCGAGTAGCACTCTCCAAAATAGTGCTTGGCCTGAGCCCACTAGCAACAACCTGATGTTAACTGTACAATGCTTAGCTTGTAGGTGGTAGCTCAAGTTTGATGTGCTTCGGTGATATTTTAATTCAGCTTTACACAATGTGCATATAGCTTTCAACTTGTTTTGGAAAATAAAAAGCGCCATTCAGAATTGTGTTGCTGCTGCATTTCTCCATCATGCCTGCAGCAGGAGGATGTGTTACGAGGAAATATGGCAGCTTGATGATAAGTAAAGGTGCTGCAAAGAGTCAAAATAGTAGCCTGTTAGGCACGACGCGAAGCCGAGTGAAGTGAAAATAAATTAATAAATGGCGGCATGCAATTAATGCGATTTTTAAAAAAACTAAAAAATTAACAGGTTATGCTCGGCCCTTAATCGCATCGCGATTAACGCGTTAATGCTGACAGCCCTACTTTCAAGAAATAATAATAACTTTATTTACAGACTCAAGGTCCAAATATAAAAGTACACACAACATACCACAGACAGAAGGGTACACCCAAACACAAAAAACATACAGACACACTGTCCATCACATAGTACACAGAGGGAACATACATACATACATACATACATACATACATACATACATACATACATACATACACAGACACAAAGATAGTTATACACAATACCACAAATACAAACAACCCAGAGCGTTTTGTTTTTTTTCTTTTTTCTTTTCCTATACCAGAATGTTAAATCGTGCAGCCAGACCATACTCAAGCGCTGAGATAGGTCTGGCAATGTGTGACTACTGAAATAGTAAATATTACCAACATTATATCCCAATGTACTTATCCTCCCACTACATTCTTGTAACTTCTTATATACTATGTACTCTTAAAAACCTAGATTTTATGTAATTTTAAGTCAAAGGTCATTAAAGAAAAAACAATATGTCTCTCATATTATATTTTGTGTTTATATGTGCTATATGTGTGGTTGTACTGCTGTCTGTCTTGGCCAGAACACTCTTGAAAAAGTGATGTTTAATCTCAATGAGTTAATGGTTAAATAAAGGTAAAAAAGGTCAAATTAGTAAGGAATAACATCTTCTCACCTACCTTATTCCCTCAGGTGACTCCACTTGTGGGCAGAGGGCCATTTACCATAGCCTGGGCCTGACCGGGATCCCCATCATCAATGTCAACAACAACTGCTCCACAGGCTCCACTGCACTCTTCATGGCTCGCCAGCTTGTTCTGGGAGGTGAGTTGAGCGGGACGCCATAAAAGTGATAAACCACCTAAAATCTATACTTTTAAAAAGGAGGCTGTAAGGAGCTAACTGTGGTTTCAATGGATTCTAATAATGAACACATTTTTGCAACAGAGAAAAGTATTGCAATGTCCATAGAAACTTCTCAAACGAGCTATTATTTAACTTAGACGGTAAAATTCACTCTTTGACCACTTTTCATCTCCTTTTGCAGGTCTTGCTGATTGTGTGCTTGCCCTTGGGTTTGAGAGGATGGAGAAGGGCTCTTTGTCCTCAAAGGTATGAAACTATATGCTGTAGGTTGTTGTACTGGATTTAGAGGAGGTGAACAAAATAACACTTCACAATATCTTTCAATACACTATACAAGTGTTGTTGATATTGTGTCCACCCCTTGTAGTTTTTGCCAGCAGCATAGTTGGGAAAAGAAGAAATATCAGCTGGGGTCCGCATTCGTCCTCCGAGAAGTACACCATATTGATAAACATTTAAAAACGTATCACAGCGGACATACAACTTAGTGTGGCTGTACCGCAGAAAATTAAGAAATAATGAACCTCTGTGCTCTTTTTAAAAGTTTTAATTAACTGCCGTTTGCTATTGAGTGAATTCTTATAACAGGGGAGCAGAAGGGGTAGTACTCAGAGAAATACACGTCATTGATAAACATTAAAAAATATATCACAGAGGACATAACAACTTAGTGTGGCTACACTGAAGAAAAGTAAGAAATAATCAACCTCTGTGCTCTTTTTAAAGGTTTTCATTAACTGCTGTGTGAGTGAATTCCTATAACAGGGGAGCAGAAGGGGTAGAGTGGGGATTATAATGAAGAGGTCTACCTTTTTAAAAAGTAAACTTAAAACACAAGTAGGCTGAGAGGTTTGTCAAAAATAAATTTCTTGGTTGTTGCCAAAACATAAAAAAATATATCAGTATCTAACATCAACAAATACCACGTTTACAAGGTGGAAAACCAAGCAAGTAAGTAAAATGTTATTTAAAACACTACTTGTTTCTAGTTTATGGACAGGACCAATCCCATGGACAAGCACTTTGAGGTGATGATCAACCGCTACGGGATGGTGGCAGCTCCAGCAGCACCACAGATGTTCGGCAACGCTGGCAGGGAGCACATGGAGAAATATGGTACATGCTACATGTGTGTTGGATACAGAAACTGCTTACAAAGTCTAAAATGTGATAGTGATGGTTGTCTCTTGCATTGAGGTCATGATTTTACTATATCTTAATGTTTGTGTCAATGTTTTAATCTCCTCCAGGCACTAAACCGGAACACTTTGCCAAAATTGCCTGGAAAAACCACAAGCATTCCACCAACAACCCGTACGACAGAGTTAACTTTTAAAACAAATAATCACTGTTTTAAAATATCCTTGAATACATTTTTTTTTTTTTTTTTTATTCAAGTTTGTGTGTGAATATGTGTGTCTACATGGATGCAGGTATTCCCAGTTCCAGGATGAGTACAGTTTGGAGCAGGTGATTAACTCCAGGAAGGTGTTTGACTTCCTTACTCTGCTGCAGTGTTGGTAAGAGCCTCCCTGATTTACAGTTAGTGTCGTCTTTTGAAAGTGAATTGATCATTCTGCCTTGAGTGTAACGATTTCAGGACCGAGGCTAGCAAGTAGCATTCAGATCTATTTGATCAAAGTGCAGAGTTATTGATCATAATTGCTAGGTTTTCTGCCAAAGGTGTGTGTGTGTGTGTGTGTGTGTGTGTGTGTGTGTGTGTGTGTGTGTGTGTGTGTGTGTGTGTGTGTGTGTGTGTGTGTGTGTGTGTGTGTGTGTGTGTGTGTGTGTGTGTGTGTGTGTGTGTGTGTGTGTGTGTGTGTGTGTGTGTGTGTGTGTGTGTGTGTGTGTGTGTGTGTGTGTAACATTCAAAGCTTAATTCGAAAACTTCAATAGAAGCGCCTAATGGGTAAAAAAATTACATTCAGCACATCCCTAGCAATTTTGATCAATATCTCTGCACTTTGATCAAATAGAAATAACTGCTACTTATTCATGTTTTATTTAAAAAAAATAAACCTCGACCAAATTTTCTTTTTATTTGAAAACCTTGAATGAGTTATTTTTATTTTTTTTAATCAATATTATCTATTTTTTGTAATGACTTAAGTTATTTATTATAATAGTGTCAAGAGCCAAAATAGAGGTTTTGTTATTGTGGTTATGTAAATGTAATTTATGGTGCTGTTAGATTGAGAATTCAAATGTCAACTTATGAATGAAGATTCAAACTATTCCGTACAGCCCCTTCAGTTCCTAACACCACCATGTCATGTCGGCTTGTCCTGCTTTTCTTCTCTCGTCAGCCCTACATCAGATGGTGCCGGAGCAGCAGTTTTGGCCAGCGAAGCCTTCGTCAGGAAACACCATCTGGAGAACCAGGCGGTGGAGATTGTGGCCCAAGAGATGGTGACTGACCTTGCTTCCACGTTTGAAGAAAACAGCTGCATTAAGATGGTAAGAAATTGTCATTTACAAAGTTTATCTCATGACAACAAACTGTTTATAACATTCTCCCCTTTTCTGGATCTACGTAAAATAAAATATTTGAAGTTTAATAGTACTTTGTCGGGGGATGAGAAATGTGTAAGAAAACACACTTTGATTGCTGAACTACAGAAGTTAGTACTACTCACTAGCGCAAACTTGCAAGCTATATTGCATTAAGAAACCTAATTTGCGCCATACAGACTTTGATGAAAATAGTTTGAGAGTGTTGATAAAGCAGGCAAAATGATAGCCCTAGCTGAAACAAATGGAGAATAAGTCCTTGATCCTGCTATTCACAAAGATAGGGGCTCTCTAATAAACAAATTCAAATACATTTTAAGCTTTTTTATATTTTATTTTAATACAGGGTCTTAATTTTCCTACATCCATGCAATGCTACCTCATGCTAATTTTTCTTTTTTTTTTTATTCTGTGGCGTTGTAGTTCTTTCTTTTGCTTGTCCAAATATTATTTGCTGCATTACGACTACAAATGAGACCAACATGTAACTTATATTGCAGAGTGAGTCTCTTTTGGATTGTTCCACAGATGTGAAACTGATTTTATTCTTCAGCTATGGGGAAGTGCAAGTTTAGCGATACTTAGCTTGAAAAAACTAGGGCTTGGTTGATGTTCTGATAAAGGTCTTACATTTCATTCATAATGGTCTTAAAAAGTCTTAAATTTGACTTGGTGAAACCTGCAGAAACCCTGTAATAGTCTAACTCTAAATACTCCTTAAAGTCGATGTTTTGTTTCAATACAAAAATGTGTTAAAAGAAACGGAGACAGAATATTTAGAAAGAGGTGTTTCAGAGTCCGAGATGAAGGGCTGCAATCAAGATGTTGGCTTTTAGTAAAGCACCTGGGGAGCACTGTTACAGCATTGGTGTTTATCAATGTTTTAAAAATGTACTCATCCCCTTCCTCACTTTTCTCTCTAATGACATTATTGTTGATCTAACCGAGCCACACAGAATGACGTCTGCTGTGATTTCCCCTGTTGCCAAACCGGGCAAAGGCTATTTTTCCCACGGAGTCAGTTTACGTCTTGAGAGTGGTTTCATCTTGAATTCATATAGATGAAGTGGTTCTCATTGCTGGCTGCCTCACCTCTATTAACACAAGGACACTTTTTCATATAATGTCAAGAGCGGGATCAATTCAGCATCCAGCGGTGGCAATATCGCTGTCAGGATAGAGCGGCCGAATTTATTTTATAATGTGGCTTTGGTAGAATGTGTATACAGAGAGTTAAGGTTTTTGATTGCACTACTAATCCTATCCTTAGACCTACTTGTCAAGCACAAAACCGACACCCGTCTTTATGGTTATATGACGACATTTTGCGAAAACTATCTAACTCAGGTGAATGAATTTCTCACCTTTTTTGAAGCTCATTAATGAATTTGGCCAACTCTTCAGTTACAAGGTTAATTGGTCTAAGAGTGAAGCCATAACCGTCTTACAAAACACAAAGGATGAAATATTTAGGTATTGTTATCAAATCTCCAATTCGCAAAATGTATGGGTTAAATGGTCCTAAGTTCCCAAGACAATAAAGGAAGACCTAAAGAGAGGGATGAATGTACCTCTATCATTATGTCGGAGAGCAGAAATAATTAAATTGAATTTACACCCCAGATTATCTTTTCTAATTTCTGCCTTTCCTCTAAAGTTTCCACAGCAGTGCTTTCAGAAAATTAACTTTTAAATTATTAAATAAATGAAATTGGATATCCACTTTCATATAAAGACACAACAATATGAAGGGCGGTAGTTAGGGCTGGTTAAAGCAAAAGATCATTGCAGAAAATAAGAAATACATTTTGTATGGCTGTTTGTGATCCCACCCTAAATGTAATAGAAATATTAATAACCCCTTAATTCATGTAACATAGCTAAATAACTTAATACACATCTTCCTATTTCTGGCAATGTCTTCTTGTCCAATTTGTAAGAATTTATTTACAGCTGGATGGAAACTGATTTTTAATAGGGTTTGGCAGCAGAAGAATATTACTAAATTGGGTCAATTGCTTTCTGATGGCAATACTATGGAAGTTTCTGAACTAAAAAATGCAGTAAAACTTAAAAATACTTTAAGGGCATAACAGTATCAACAACACCCACAATCCCATTATGAAATTGGAAGCTATATATTTGATGCATAACCTGGATTGATGGTTAAGTCTTGTTTTTATAGTTATCAGCTGTAGTTTTACCCCTCCTAACAGTCTTAAGTGTTGGGACCTGATTAATTAAGATAACCTTATTATGATACATTTGGTTGCTTTAATGAGCATCCCATTGTTTTTTTTTTTGCTATTCAGGTGGGATATGACATGTCTCAGTCGGCTGCCAAAAAGTGTTATGAAGCTGCAGGTCTGAAGCCCAGTGATGTCGATGTGGTCGAGCTGCATGACTGCTTCTCAGCCAATGAGCTCATCACGTATGAGGCTCTGGGGCTGTGTCCAGAGGGTAAGACTGCAGCTCTTCAAATCCTACTTTAACCCCAAGCTATTTTAAAAGTTGGCTGTTAAAGCAGGAATGGAGACAATTCCCACTGTCCTTTCACCTGAATTTAATTTGAATGGGTAAGGAATTGAATTAATTTTTTATTTTTTTATATTTGGTAACTGCTGATATTCAAATTTTAAGTTTTTCCTATAGGGATGCTGAGCTGAGTGTGAGCCTATAGTGTGTAGAGCAGCCTCTAATTTCAGCCTGTCTCACCTCTGAACCCCTTTGCCACACACACACACACACACACACACACACACACACACACACACACACACACACACACACACACACACACACACACACAGGACTGACTTGAGCAAAATCTAAATTACCATATAAACTAGACTTTAAACATGATTTGTTCATTCTTAAAAACTCTGCCTTTATTTTCCTGCCTCTTTGTTACCGGGTTATGACGGCATTTCGCTGTGAAGATAACCTAAAAAACTTTCAACTTTATTTTTGCCCCTGTAGGGCAATTGGTTTTACAGCAAGACTTAACAATACATTAAAAACACCTTGACATACAGTACAGTAAGGAGGTGGGGAGGTGTCATCAATACAAGTGGGCAAAATGTTCAACAATAGTAGTCACTAGTGTTCAACATTCACATTTTCACAGTCTGCAAAGCATCAATAGCATCTTCAGAAAATGCCAAGGCAGATAGAATAAATAGCGTCAGAATATGACCAAATAAATACAAATGCCATCTTCAATCTGCCATCATAACAAAATCGTCATCATTAGAAACATAGGCATCAACAACAACCTCATCAACACGAACCATATCATCTCATCTCATCAACTACACTACACACTTCAAGTGAGTAGTCTTAGGACTCCCTACCTCCTCCCCTGGCTTGTGTTCAGAAGTGAAATGGCCAAAAAGGGACGTGATCACAGATATACTGAAGAGTACAGGCATGACAGGACTGTTGTACATGCAGGAACTAAGAGTATCTTCCCCAAGAGGGATTCAGAACTACTAAAAAAATTACATCTATTAAAATCCTGTTTCCAAAATACACAGAGGATATAAAAAAAAAACCTCATTATTTGGTCAGCTTTATTGACATTAGCAAATGAGCGATCGCATGGGGAGTGTGAGCCAACAGAAAGTTGGCATCTAAATGTTGCTACTGCACAGAAGCACCCGACCAATTAAAAGGGAGGACTGACGGCTTCATCAGTGTTGAACAACTCAGTTTCCCTTATTACATTACAATGCAAGCGTGACAAATACATCCACTCTGGAGATAATTTTAAAAAGCTTCGTAGTCTGAGATGGAAAATTCTGATTTCATGTATGAGTGACTGAAACTATAATTCCATTTTGATATTTTCACACTTACCAAGTTATGCCTTTGATTGCAGAAATGTGTCAGGCATGAATAATGTTTTTTCTTTTTTTTACCATTTGGTTAACATTCATCAACTCATATTAGTATATGTTGATTGTCCCTCCAAGGTGCCTTCCTGGGGTCTAGAGATATAGATAGAAGACATACTTTTCAGTGTTGCATTTTACATAATGACAAACAGACCAACTTTATAGTATTTGTAGTATTTCTTATTTATTTGTAGGAACTTATTATTTGATTCCCTTTCTTATATCTTCCTTATAAAATAGACATATACAAATAAATTATTCTGAAATAGTTTGCTTTAATTTATTTTCTCTTTTATGTCTTCACGTATAATTGTTTTAATTTATCCTTTTTAAATTATTTTTTAGAAATCACATTTTTTAATATAAAATCTGCTACTATACAAACAAAGGCAGGTTTGTTGATAATACCATACATGTACTGATAATATCAAATGAACATGCCATAATATTGTACTGTAGATTTCACTCTGTACTGTTTTGTGATCTTCCTGTGTGTTTCACAACCTCTGCAGGTAAAGCAGGAGAGATGATTGACAGAGGGGACAACACATATGGAGGCAAGTTTGTCATCAACCCCAGTGGTGGTCTCATCTCTAAAGGACATCCTCTGGGCGCCACAGGTAGGCCGAGCCTCTGACTCTTGATGAAAGCCTCTATAAACAAATTATGTGCACGCTGGTGTATATCTTCAGTCTTTGCCAAACAACCTCCACAGTGGCCACTAGGAGGCATATGCCACCATATGTATTGCACTGAGACAAACAAGTCCTCAGATTAGAAGAGTGCTGGAGAATGTGAAAGAAACACAACGAAGAGATTTTTGCTCTTAAATCATTTAGCTTATAGGGATAATTGAGAAATTCAAAAGCTCATTAAGCAGATAGGATGAAATACTTAACTATAACATTAGAGCAAGTGCTGTCCCTGTCGAGATTAGGAAATTGCCAGATTAGGAGTCAACTTTTCACCCCTCTCAGTGAGGATATTGTGATTAACACTTGCATAATGCTTTAGTGTCTTCATTTGGAGACCGAGACGTATGACGAGATTGTAGCCATACTCTATAACCAAAGTGTTGGGAGTTTTTTTTTTAAGGATCATCCCCAAGAAAAAACATATTGACTGCAACTCCATGTGTATGAGTTAAAACTACATTTTCTCTTCTCAGCGTCTTTGTAGATATTTTGAAATTAGAGTAACAAAGATAACTCTTTTGTTATGGCACTAGCATGAGTTCTCTGTCACTGGCTATACATCTATTACTCTTTTCTCAGGAGTTGGTGGAGACCAAAAAGAGAGCTAAAAGAAGATTAAAATGTATCATATTTATTAGGTGACTAGTAACACCACTCCAAATGAATGTTGGTTTGTGTCTGCTGACTTTGTAAATAAGCAACTGTTTGCATTTTTTAACTTTATAAGGTGAGAATAAGTGAATGGTGTTTACAGCTTATTTCTGCTGCCCCCAAATGGCCCAAAAACCAGCTAATGCTGATTTAAATTGTGTTAAAAGCATTGTGTTTTATGAAATGGGAAAATTGAGGGGCTTTTTGTTCTGTGCAACAAATGTTTCTTGAAACAAATCCTAATACTTGCTCAATGCATTGTAAAACATGTGTATTGTTTTCCTCAGAACTCCATTTCAGAGTCCATCATCAGTTAAAACCTAATGAACCAAGTTAAAAAAATTTGTTATTGATACCTGAACTTCTTCACTTGTTTTTGTCTTCCTCACTTTATTTAATGTATCTTTCTCCAGCCTTTTACAGCTACATCAGCCATAATTACATTGCCAGATACTCACGCCACCCAAATACTACATCCCCCTCTACAAGTCACCTCACCCTTCCCCTCTTTTCCTTCTCTTCCCCTCTCTTCCTCTCTCAGGTCTGGCGCAGTGTGCAGAGCTGTGCTGGCAGCTCCGAGGAAAGGCAGACAGGAGACAGGTCCCAGGGGCAAAAGTGGCCTTGCAACACAACATTGGCTTAGGAGGAGCTGTGGTTGTCACTCTCTACAGGTTGGGATTCCCTCAGGAGGCCAGGTGAGGAAGTACTTACAAACTATTTGTTTTTAGTTCCCTTAGATACTTTGTGTAGCATATATTTGATAAGTGATCATTGTTTGCAGGCTCTAAAAGGCAGGTAAGCTACTGCTGACTAACACGCCAGAGGCATAAGATCGGTTTCTATATTTTACTACTACAGTTTTTCTCTTCATTATTTGGTCTTGTGCTGTAGATACATTACAATGCTTTGTATTATTTGTTTTTTTATTTGCACACATATAACATTGCATATAAAATCCAGATAATGGAAAAATGAGAAATGTGTTAGAGGTCAAGAAGCCTCAGGCTTTTTACATTGCTTTATAAAGATAAGACGGACTTTATTAATAATAATAATAATAATAAATTGAATTTATATAGCGCTTTTCATGGACTCAAAGTCGCTTTACAGGGCAGGGTAGATTAAAAACAAAACAAGTAGAACAAAACAAAACAAGTAGAACAAAACAAGATTCAGATGAAAAATGGAGGGGGGGCAGGGGGGCTATGGGTAGGCAGAGTTGAAGAGATGGGTCTTGAGGCGGGACTGGAAGATGGTGAGGGACTCAGAGGTGCGGATCTCTTGGGGGAGGGAGTTCCAGAGCCTGGGAGCTGCTCTGGAGAATGCTCTGTCCCCATAATCCCACACTGGGGAAATTCTTGTGCTACAGCAGCTCAAAAGGAAAAGATTTACACACATCAGAATAACACAAATACACATTAAGTGGACATAGGCGAAAAAATATCCATTAAGTATAAGAAATAGAAAAAAATAGAATTAGTTATAATAGTAATAAATCAAACATTTACACAATAAACCTCCTTCTATAAACAGACAGTATATAAACACAGATATACAGATGAGTAAGGTGCGGATGAATAGAAATGAAATCTTGCATAGTTGGAGGTGACACGGAGTAATAAATAATAAAGTGTAGTGCAGAATATTGTCCAGTGATGGCTCATATAGCAGAAACAGCTAGCAGTGCTACATTATGATGTTTCATCAAAGAGTCTGACTGCTGCTGGAATTAAGCTACATTGCCCTATATTCTTTACTTTGTATCTAGCTGTTCTTTCTGCTTCCCACAGTTCCCACATAGGTGCAGTTCCCACCAGCTCAGTCAACGGTCTGGATGGGTTTAAAGCTTACCCCGTCTTCAAAGAGATAGAAAAACGTCTACAGGAGGTACTGTATAGTAGCACACTGTCACAACAAAAGTTCCCTTAACACTTTAATCTAGCTACTGTGTTTGATCCTGTGGAAGAGTGGGTTTGCATCTAATTAAATGCATCCATAGATTTTTTTAAAATTTTTTTTTTAGGTTACCTTCTCTTCCTTTTAGTCGACTGATGCAAATGTCCGAAAGGAAGAAGAAGAAAACCTACTTTATTAATCCCAAGGGGAAATTATTTTTTTTACACTTGGTTATTAAACACACAATATGTACTTTATTGTTGTTTACCAACCTTTTTACAGATTATTTTATATTTTAGCATTAGGCATGCAGTTACCTACATGAACAGAGTGATGCTGTACTGTAACAACTGTTTAAATCTGATCCTGTGAAAATCTTACAGCATGCTAAAGTTTTTTTCTCTTAAAGTGAATTAGTGAAAAGCCCCTCATCTAGATGGTGTAATGCTTTATCTCTTCTTTTGCTGGTGCAGTATAGCATTGTAGATCTACCATATGTTTACGTGACAGGAAATGGCTTATCTTTACATTTTGAAGTCACTAGTACACCACTAGGAAAGTACTGTACTGTGAAGTGTAGGGAAAATGCCTTGCATGCAGATGCTGCTCCAGAGTTTTTCAGTGTTTCATGGTCTTTATTAAGAGACTGATGCAGCTTGTGCAAATGTCCTACAGCCAGTTTATCCACCTTTTTATTGAATCTTTCCCTCATGCAGTAAGGTGAATCGGAGCAACCTCTTGTTCTCAAATACAGTATGAAAAGTTAATTTTCTTTATTCCCAGCTAGAGCTCAAGGCTGTTACATCACACTGAGATCAATTTATAACCTCTATGTTTGTGTTACCATACCCATATTGTGTGAAGAAAAGGTAGGGGGACATTGTGGATGTGATGATTATTTGAACTGTACCCACTTCAGCACCCCAATGAGCCATCGAAACTCTCCATCAATTTCTTCATTGCATGACATTAACGTGATTTCAGATGGCATTCTGCTGCCTAGCTGAAAGTTTGATGGTGCCTAATATTTTTCTCATAGAAATGCTTGCACTGGTAGCCTCAAAGTGTGGTTCTTAAAAATCACTGAAGCTACATCATTTATTACAAAGTTTTGTGTTGGATTTATAACATTCCAAAATCTTAATTTTTATTTTTCATTTTCACTGTATACACATATCTGTTCCAGATATTGTTTATCGGTTTCATTAACTACTAAAAATCGGTATCAGCCTTGAAAAACAGTATCAGTCGATCCCTACTCCAAGATGAACGAAGAATCAAAAAACAGAGAAAACTCTTGATGAATTGAAGTCAGTTCTTCGTTCACCATGGAAGCATGCAAGAAAAACACATTACAGGGTGGAGTCTTCAGAACATCTACATCCCTCTCCAAATTATATTTCTTCACCAACATATGCCAGGTTTCCAAGGTTAATTTTGTGATTGAGTCAAGCTTTTTCTAATTTTTCTTGAACCTATACCAATTTGCAATCAAATTCTGGACATGGCATCTTTCTGTACCGAATTTAAAATCTTTCCATCTTGTCTTGTATCACACCAATATACCAAAGGTTGGAGCTCTGCAGCATAGTAATACGGCTGGGAAAAATGACCAAAATCTTCTATCCTGAAATAGTCATTTCATATCTCAATTACGTGCCCTGGCATATCAGAAAAGATCAGGTGGACCAGTTCTGTATGTGTATTAGTCAGGCTGGTACCAGAGGCCTCCTTTTTATAAATGTACAAACAGTTCTTAAAAGGTAAGGCCACTTTCAGAATATGTGTTATGTGTGAATATATGTTTGAATGCCTGTAGTTAAAGGCACTGTTGAATCCTGTTGTATTTTAATTTACATAGACATCCTCAAAACCACTTGAGCGTGTGATTTGTCAAGATTATTAGTTATAACCTGCACGTGATGGTGACTGATGCTTCGGGTGTTGGTGCAGACCAGAGCTGCTTTACAATAATTATGTCAGTTGTAAAGTGTGCCATAGAGCCGTTGGAGTGGCCTGGAACCCTCCGGTGGCAGGATTATACATGTAGAACATATATTCTTATTGTTTTAAATTCTACTCATTCCTGCATGTCCAACTCCCACTCCCTTTCTGCACTTGCCAATGTGATGTTGACTAATAACTGTGTTACCCACTTGTGGATTATTCGAATCTGTGGCTCTGAACAACTACAGGAAACTTCAGTTTGATTGATGGTTGCAAGTGTTGGTCACATTTCTCAGGAGCTGACATGATTTGGTGACTCTCTGGTCATTCTTGCCCTATGTTATTCAAGTGGTGTTGTCTACAACTACTTTGTCAACTCAAACCCCTTCTGGACTCACTGCAGGAAGGAGAGCAGCTTGTCAAGAAGATTGGTGGAGTGTTTGCCTTTAAAGTGAAGGACGGACCAGATGGGAAAGAGGCGACCTGGATCGTAGATGTGAAAAATGGCAAAGGTTCTGTCAGCAGTGATCCAGGTGTGTATCTCAACGGAGGAGAGGACAAATAACATTTACTGTATTTTGTATTGTGCAGCAGTGTGATTTAAAAAAAAAAAAAAAAAAAAAAAAAAAAAAAAAAAAAATGTTTTTCCATCCTGGACCTTTCTCCTACTTTTTACCTCATGGATGTTATATTCCGTTCCATATGATGTCCCTAAAAGAGCTAAGGGATTCTCAGAAATCTTGCTTTTAATACACAATTAAATTATATACAAGAATTCTCTGGCAGTCTGACATTTCTGTTAAAGCATGTACTTTCAATACTAGTAAGACTTCTTTCCCATTTTCACACTTAACATCTCCGTAGCAGTATGTACATGCACCAACATATGACCTTTTTGTCTGCATTTATTATTGACTGAGTCTGAACACAACAGACAAAAGGCAAAAACAAAAAAGCAGAGACTTGAAAATCAACAAGCAACATCAGTAGGCAATAATTAATATGGTCTGTCACTGCATCAATGCAGAATCGTCCAGGTCCGCATCGCGATAAGCTTTGATGCAATGATTAATTTCAACACACACACACACACACACACACACACACACACACACACACACACACACACACACACACACACACACACACACACACACACACACACACACACACACACACATCACATTTCTTGCATTATATGCATCCTTGGCATTTACAGGCGGTCCAGTTGTATTGCTTTTTTTTTAAGCTGCATGTGGCCTCCACACACACTCATATGCTACATGCACACACACTCTCATAAAAAGCCCCCTGACTTGTTTTCCATTAGGCTGTGCCCCCCCCAAACCCTGTGGTTTTCTCCAGCTCTAAGCCGTTATTTCGGAATTTAACATTGCCTCTCCATCTGACTCATTGTTCAGGAAATGGAAAGAAATCTTCAGAGAAATCCTGAAATTCTCTGTCAAAAAACATTAATGTTTTTTTTGGGGGGCTTTGTTGCCCTTTATGGTATGACCGTACTATATTTGTAAAGAAAAATAGGGAAAGCTGTACTGGGTCAAGAAACTGGAGGTTGTTGTGGTAAATAATCAGGTGCTTTTTGAAGATGGGCAGGTTGTCAAGTAGGAATAAAAATAAATAATAATAAAAAAAGCTTACTTTTAATTGAAGTCCATGGTGTGGCTTGGCAGTCTGAAATGCATCTGAGGCACTCTGAATTTGAAGTTAAAAAATAATACCTTGATAACCTACGTGTTTCAACTCCAAGGGTTTTCTTCAGGGTGAAGAAAGGAAGTATTCTTCTTTTACAGGCTGATGGTGGTATTCAGATGTTTTGTCCTGGGAAGCTACAGAACATAGCAGGGCCCATTTTTTTTTTTTTTTAAATTGTGCTTTCACCTTCAGTGAAATAAACTGCATTGGATGTGCCATACACAACATGTTTTGACACTAATGGAAAGTTTCATCCAAATGGCGAGTGGGCTCTGGAGTGCTTTCTATTTAAAGCATTGTAAAAATGGTGACTAACATTTGCTTCCAGTGTGTCTTGGTGTACAGACAGCACCATGCACTTCTAGGGTCATAAGTGATGATTGAGATTGTGTATTAGTCTATACATTTGTTTTTAGGACAATACTGCACATTATGCCTTTTTGTGTGTGTATAAGGAACAGCAAATATACTTTTGTTATTTAATATATATATTTTTTATATATATCTTTATTGTTTTAGTTTTAAGGAAGACAAACGGGTTATACAAGAAAATGTAAGAGCAACTTATTCTTCAAGAAACAACACCCACACAATGATGAAATTAAATAAGTATACAGAAAAATAGATCAACAAAAACAAATTAGGTTATAAAATAGTTATAAATTAACAAAAAAAGATAAAATGAAGTTACCACATGAATGAATACATGACCAGATATCCAGGCATCCAAGTGTTGCAGCATATCGCTTGAATAAGGATTTCAGTCCAAATAATCCATAAAGGCATCTGAATTTGTAATTCTGATGGATTCAACATATTGTGGAAGTTCACCATAATAACTAAGCCTTTAAATCTTTTCTTTTTAGGTAAAAAGGCAGACTGCACCTTATCCATGAGTGACGGCGATATTCTGGATCTGATGACCGGAAAGTTGAACCCACAAACGGTATGTAGTTATGCACTAACCATATCTATCTGCACTCACGTTGTGATGCGCATATTGTTTTTAAAGTGATCTTATAAATATGACTAATATAATATAAATATAGGCTACGCTTACACAGATTAGGAGATCGATTTCCAACAATTCACGTTCCCCAACGGATTTAATAGAAGCTTTTTTTCAATTGATACTAAAATCACATATCCACTATCACCACATTTTATGGTTGGTTAGTTTGCTTTCACACCATAAACAAACCGCATCACCGAGAAGTTGGAAAGGGACCTCAGTTCAGTCCATACCAAAGTTTGATTGACAGCTTTCACACCAGCCCAAATAAAGTGATGAACTAAATGGGGGGGGGGAAGCAAACCAAATCGGTTTAACCAAACCGAACAGGTTATGTGAAGGCACCCTGAATTCCCTGGATTTGTGTCTACACACAACTGTCAATCCACAAAACAGTCAACAACTGCTCTCAGTTCTGGTGCAGATTTTTTGGGTAGCCAAACTCAGTGTCATCCCATAGACATGTATTTCTTTTCACTGTCTGGTGCATGTAAATGGTTAAATGGTTTCTGTATGGATGCCTTTCCATTTAGTCAGTCAGGGGAATTCCTAAAGCAACAGGAAACTCAGAACTGTGAATTCTCACTACTGGTACAGTAGGTGTTAATTGTACTGGCCTCCTCACGAGTTCCGGGAAATGTGATCAATTTCTGACATGCTGTGATTATTTTGCTGGCAAAGTGCAAGTTTGATTTCTGCCAGTGCAACCGTATCTAATTGGCAATTAGACGTGGAGATCCTCTGCATACAGCCGTACGCAGACCGTGATAAAGCATGTAGGAGTATAGACAAAACACTGCCTAAACTAAAAAAGATTATTTTCATGCCAAATGAGTAAAAATACCATTGACTCACTTTTATATGGCCTGCAACAGAAGATATGGTTCTATTAGATGGTAAATAAATGAACAGAGATAAAGAAATAATAAGAAGAGGTTAAATTTAGATGACGTTATTCAGTATTTCAGTGACAGAGAAACATCTTGAGTGCCTTAAAAAGGTTCCCCCAATAATGCTTGTATGGAACTGAATTTGAACAAGTAGGATACAGTAATGTCTTTTTTTATATCAAATTTAGCCTTGATGGTTGTTTTTTTTTAAGATTGTTAAGAAGTAAAATAAGCCCCACATGGCTTTGATTGTCTGGAAGTGGTGTGCTCAAGTAATTGATTCGCCCATGTGTGGGAACATGTAACCTTCTGGCTGTGTAGCCATAGATACAGAAACATTTCTACGTCTGTCTGTAGCTGTAAGTGGTTTGTTATCCAACTCTCTACATTCTCTGATCTCCATAGTTTGAGGGCAGGAATAAACAAGTTCAAACGTTTGCCACACAGCTGGTCCTAACAGAATTAAAAAGGTAATTGAGTTGTGGAAGGTGTCAAAGTGCTTGTACGAGGCTCAGCGCTGCAAGTGTCTGAACCTGAATGTAGTCTCGATCAAATCAATGTGGGAAACATTAGATATTACGTAATCTTAAAAAGGAATAGCTGCATTTGTTAAAAACTTAGATAGGACTGTACAGATGGGTGTTACTACCTGCTGGACATCTCTGCCCATAGTCAATTTCTCTTGTAGGCTTGTATGCTCCAGCAAGCAACTGCAAAAGAATCTAACAAACCACAAAAGTTAACTTGGTTTGTGCTTGCCATCTTTTTATCTGAGAAGACTGATTAAAGGATTGCAAAATTTGGGATGTGTATTAAAAAAAAATTCCTCTCAGCTATGTAAAGTTCCTCTGCTAAATGTTACAGACCACACAACAGAGCAGAAGAAACTGTTGCAGCCTTTAAATGGTTTAAGTAGAGATTGGCATAACTTGAAGTGCTTGTTCTTGGCTAGGTCAATGTCAACAAAAGGAAATAAAGTGTTCAGTTCAGAAGACCCAAAAGCCTCAGTCCTTGCTCTGTTTTTCATTGTTTCTGCCACTCAGAGCCTAGAGGTTGGGCAGTTGATAGCTTATCAGTCTTCACTTAAAGGGGTAGTTTGGATCGTAGAAGTGGGGTTGTATGAGGTACTCATCCATAGTCGGTGTATTACCTACAGTAGATGGTGGTCGGCACGCCCCCAGTTTGGAGAAGCAGGAAGGAGTACCGACACAGAAGCTAAGCAATCTGCTGCTGGGGATTTTATTTTGTGACTTTGAGGAATCTGAACTAACCCTTTTTAAAACACCAAAATCACACAACACAAACAAACTAACAGTGGTAGACCAGCAACTAGGGTTGCACCGATCCGATATTAAGATCGGATATCGGCCCTGATATTGACAAATTAGCTGCATCGGAAAAATTAACAGATCCTGGGGCTGATCCATTTTCCAGGTTTTTTTTTTCCCCCTCCGTCGCAGCACATCCTACGTCATTTGTCAGCAGCACGTTATTTTGTCTTAGTTAGGAAAGTAATGTTTAGTTAGGAAAGTCTGGTGCCTTTAGTCTCTTCCACATGGTGGAAGGAAGGTATAAGGTTGAAGGTATACGGTTTATTATTAGTTCAACAACGGTATCGGATCGGTATTGGGTATCGACAGATACACAAAGCCCAGGTATCGGTATCTGAATCGGGACTGAAAAAGTTGGATCGGTGCATCCCTTCCAGCAACTCCTGTGTTCTGTGAGGTAAAATGACTATTTTTGTTAAAGGAGTCTGGTGGCTTTGAAGAGACCATAGATAGATAGAACGGCTTCAGTTCCCCGTCAGAAAGGGCTGTCTGACGGCATCGTAAAGCGGTTAAACTATTCTAAATTTAGCGTACACTTTTTCAAATTGATATTGATTTTTTTTTTTTAAGTTACGTTTTGCCGTCCACAGCTGTAAATTGCTTAGCTTGTTTGTATTCCTGCCTGCTTCTCCAAACTGGGGACATATAGACCGCCAGCTACTGTAGGAAATACACTGATGATGGATAACTTCCTCATGCAACCCCGCTTGAAAAGATCCAAACTATCCCTTCAACACAAAACATCATTTAGCACTTTATAATGGCTTACTTAAAAGCATCTTTTACAGTATGTCATTAGATTTTTGTTTGTCAAAACAATTGTCAGGTTTTCTTTTTCAGTGTATCTGAGATGCATCTTTCAGTGAGAAATGTATTATTAAAAGTTTGATTTGAAGTTAAAAGTCAAATTTGTAATCTTTTTTTTTTTTCTCTTAACTCCTGTCCGCAGGCGTTCTTCAAAGGGAAACTGAAGATCACTGGGAACATGGGCATAGCTATGAAGCTGCAGAACCTGCAGTTTACACCAGGCAAGGCCAAGCTGTGAGACTCTTAGCTAACTGTTTGTCCTCTGAGCAGCACTTAAAGGACAACTTAATTCCTCCTAATCAACAAGCTCATTGCATACTTTGATAATGCGTTTGATCTTGAGAGACGATCCATACAGTTTCAATTTCAGCTGCTACTGTTGATATCAGAGCACACTTGCCGCATAGTATATACATAATTGTTAATATATGTTGTTTAATCTCCTTGACCCATCACCTTTTAATTCTGATATCATTTCTGAAACATCCAGTCTTTAGGAGCTGCTTGCTCATATGCAACATCAGTGCAAATTTGAAAAATATGTGGCGCTCCTCCGTGTTTGATAAATCATGTAGTTAAAACACTCAATGTGCCTCTCATTTCTGTCTATAAAATTCAACTCATGGTTTAAAGCCATTTTTGGCCTCAATCATTTTGATAGATCATTTTGTATAGAATATATGTCTGTAAATGATAGGAATTATCTAATAAATAAAAAAATCCTTCACTGACGATAACAATGTCTGACGTTTTTTTCCCCTTTATAGTAGGTATTTCATTTTTTTCTACTTCATCATATTGTGTTCACGGTTAAATAAGTTTGATTTGTCATAAATCTGTTACAGTGTGAGATCTTAAATACTTTTCTTTATAAAATAGTACTTTGTCTTAGTAGAAGAAGAAGGTATTTGAGCCAATATTTTTTTCTATGTTATTATATTTTTGTACGGCTAGACGGAAAAAGGGGACAAACCAAATCTCTAGATGCAATCGGCCCCTTCCAAACAGGCACGTGCTCCAAACTGGCATTGTGTGTGTACACATCGCAAACATTTCTCAGCTTAAGTCCTTCACGCAAATTAAATAAATAAAAAACGAAATACTTAAAGTGATGGTTTGGAGTAATTTCACCCTAGGGTTCTTTGCACCATGACCTCGAGCCAAACACCCACCCCCCCCCCCCCTTTTTCACCTGGGTCGAACATTGGGAGAGTTAGCGTAGAGTAGCGTTATCAGCTGAATAGCTTAGCGCAGAGACTAATGGACCCACGTTTGTATCTCGTAAGTTACCCCACTAATAATGCCCAAAATGATACCAAACTTCTACACTAGTACAAATAGGTTATGCACTCATAAAACAAAAAAAGTTTGTAAGTACACCAGAAATGTATGAACACTTGCCTGCTCTCTTCTGCTAGCTGCTGATGCTACCTGCAGTTAGACGAGTGCTTAGGGCCGTCTACAAATTACAACACCGAAAAGAGATACAAAAATATTTATTAATTTAACTTTTTTTTTTTTTTTTTTTTTTTTTTTTTTTTTTTTAAGTAAGTGCTGTAGTATAACTAGCAGGAGACAAGTAATAATTGAGGTAAGTTTGGAGACATTACTTTATTTAATCATTAAATTAATAAATATTTTTGTTGTATCTCTTTTCGGTGTAGTAATTTGTAGACGGCCCTAACCGCTCTTATTACCGGTAACAGTAGCAGCAACAGCAGAGAGCAGAAGTCAACAGGCAACTGTTATTTACATAAACTTCTGGTGTACTTACAAACTTTCCAATCCATCGTTTTATGAGTGCATAACCTATTTGTACTACTGTAGACGTTTGGTATAATTTCGGGCATTATTAGTGGGGTAACTTACTAGATACAAACGTGGGTCCATTAGCCCCTGCGCTAAGCTATTCAGCTGATAACGCTACTCTACGCTAACTCTCCCAATGTTCGACCCAGGAGAAAAAAGCTTCTGGGGGGGTGTTTGGCTCGAGGTCATGGTGCAAAGGACCCTAGGGTGAAATTACTCCAAACCATCACTTTAAGCACATAACAGCATCAGTGCTGTTTTAAATTGTTATCCATACACTATAAGGCTTGTAACTACCGTACACTTCTCTGCTAGTTCTCACTGGTTAGCTTTCAAACCAAAGGATTTCAGTTGTTTTTGTCGCTGTGTTTTTTCAGCCTTGGTGCCCTACTTCCCTTTTTCTCCATTTCCCCTCCATTTGTCTATTTATTTTTGAGTTGATCCCGACCTCTCCCTATTGGCCTCGCCCCTCCGCCCACCACTGTGCACCTTCTGTCAGATCCAGCCTGCGTTCCTAATTGCTCCTATCTGGCCAACTCCCTTTAGCCCACCCTCATCCTGTCCCTTTGCCCGGTGGCCAGCTGGCCAAATGGTCATGTTGAGACTCTGCACAAGCTGCATAGCTGGCTTGCCTCACTGAAATATAAGCAGTGGGCTGATGGGTCTTTAGGAGATGTATTGTAAGAAATACATGCGCAGTGGGAGGATATAAAGCAGAGTGGTGTTAGCTGAAGAATTTTCAGGCTCGGTTGGCCTTAGTCAACTTTAGAAGCTCAGCATGCGCTTGAATAGTTTATCTTGGCTCAAAGTTTTCCTAGAAAGTAAAAATATATATTGGACTGAATATAATGAGACCCCTCAATTCAGTGGATGGACCCACCAAAGTTCACCACCTGCCGATAACTGCTTCTGAAAAAATATTAATATGACACTGATCAGTATAAGTCAGCGTGAAGAGCTGGACTGTCTAACAACATGCTGAACCGACTTGGGACATGAAGTTAAAAATCATACAGTGAAACAAACAATTAGATTTTCTGCTTTCCGGCCTTGGCATACAGAAATCTATTAGCATAATCATTTTACACAGTCATGGAGGAACTAATTCCAATATAGTCCATAAGTCATACGAGTTAAGATATCACTACAGCCTTTACAACAATTTAATTCCCTTGCCAAGTATCATGTCTTTCCAAACCTTTTCATCTTCTCTAGCACTACTAATTCCAGTGGCAAAGCCTTTTTGAGACATCTGTAAAATAAAGAAATCAACACTGAAAGGCCTTTTACTGTAAATGTAAGGGATAATTCTGCAGTGCAGAGACTGTAATGCCCTGAAATTGGCAGCTTCACACCACAACAGGACAGCTTTTCAGAAACAACAATACAAGAAAGCCATTATGTAACCATAGCAACCCAGCGCATCCCACTTCTCCATCACATACTTTTTGTTTTGTTTTTTTTACTCAATATTGGGACATTTTGTAGAACATTACGACTTACTATTTATCTATTCTATTTTCTCAAGATGCTTTAAATATATGTATGTTAAATGTATTTAATACATATGTCCCACTGTTCATATTGGACTCCAGAAAGTGCCCAAGTTTTGTGTCCAGTAGAAACATTTTTAATGTTTGTTTACATTTTACTTATCTATTTTTTATAGCTTTAGTTACTTTGCATATTCATATTAATTATACAAAATATTATGAATAATCTGTGATGTATTAAAGTGGATAAAGATGAGATTTTATTGATCCAGTGGTGAAATTCACAAGCTAGCTGCTAAGTCAAACTTCCGCTGTTATTTTGGTGAAAGTAACTCAAAAGTAATGCAAAAGTAGTGTAACACATTACAATTCAGAGACAGTAATATTGTAATATAACTAATTACTCTCAAATGACAGTAACTAGTAATCTATAAAGTATTACATTTTGGAAGTAACTTGCCCAACACTTTTGAATACAAGTAAAGTTTTCTTGAATATACTTCCACACTCTGGACACTCTCCTCTTAATCCGTCTCTTTCAAGGGTTGGCATTTACACACAATTTATCCAAAGTTGCCAGGTTATTGGTGTTTCTCTGATATTTCTAACCCAGTCTTGCTCCAATGCTGCTCTAGTTTCTCCTGTTCAGAGCTTTTACTTTAAATCGGCAGAGCAACCAGTGAAATTAGACCTTGCACCTAAAGACCTATACAAGCTCATTCTAAGGGCCTTTACATTAACCTGCTTTGTGGGTGCAGTGTGTAGATTCATGTTTTGGTGTACTAAAGTCCTTGACATGATTTATTAACATGGTTATCTTTAGAGTGGACCATTTGCAATATTGCACATCAATATAGAGATCTTACCTGAGCCAAATTTAAATAAGCCATCCATGCTCCTAAGTGCACTTGGCTTGGATTGAACCAGGACTCTCTGCTAGTCTTTTAAATCTCTTCACTTTACTCATTTAACAGCTCAGTTGGCTTTAGTTTACATTGGGTTTTATGGGATTCATGTTTGAACATGAAATTTGCAAAGGTAACAGCTGCTTGCCCTTTTAAGAGAGAAGATGCAGTTTCTCAGATTTCTAAATACTGCATTTTGCATTTTTTTAGTCCTCGAAATGAGATATATATATATATATTTATTTATATTTATTTATTTAAACCTTTATTGCCCCTGCAGTTCTTGGAATGTAGACGTCATATTCCAAAAACATTACAAATAACTCCCCATAGTGTACTATTTGAACATTTGTTTTTATAGATTTTTCATTTCTTGAGATTTCTTTTTACAGTTGATACATTTTTATAAATGTTGGACTACATTGAAATGTTTCTTTTTACAAATACAGAATGGCAGATCTTGAAACATACTTACATGATAGTAAATTCTACATTTTTTTAAACTTTTGAAATACATGTACAGCATATATCACATACATATGGAAAGAGTTCCGAGTTTGACCTGTGATTGTCAACTTGTGTTGTTGTATGTACGTCAGTGGTGCACTGGTCCCGCATGCTTCTCCTTTGGTCGTTTAAGGCAAAGAGGAAATACAATAGGGTGCAAAGAAAACAACATGACTCCAACACAAGGGCAAACACTCATCTTTGTTTTCATTGTGACCCTCATCATCTTTTTGTCCTGATTCTGGCAATAACCGTACAGTACTGCAGGTTTGAGGCAGAGTACTCACTTGGACTCAGGACAACAAGGCAGAGAAGTGTAGGGAAAGGTGTAGCTGCGGACATTTGGGGAATTGTAAATAATCCCTTTTAATTTTTAGCCTATTTAACACATGTTTTTCCTGAATGTGAACCAAACTGTTGCATGTGTTAAAGTAAAGGTTTCTTTGTCTCTTTGTTGTGCACGTTACTGCGTCAGTGAATTTATTGGAAGAATGCTCAGGCAACATTTTTAGTTTCATTATACAGAGCAGAATGACAAAAAAAAGGAATATACAAAAACCCCAACCAATATTATGCTAAAAACATACCGAACCAGATCACAATGAATAAAAAGAGATGTTTTCTGTCCCGTCCCCCCTCCCCCCCCCCACAGTCCACAAAGGGATAGGTTTTTTTAATTATATCTGCTATTGTGTTTGCAACATTAACCAGCTCCGACTGGGGGATCCCGAGGCGTTCCCAGGCCAGGTTGGAGATATAATCCCTCCACCTAGTCCTGGGTCTTCCCCGAGGCCTCCAGTCGGAGCTGGTTAATGTTGCTTGGGAAAGGGAAGTTTGGGGTCCCCTGCTGGAGCTGCTCCCCCCGCGACCCGAAACCGGATAAGCGGACGAAGATGGATGGATGGATATTGTGTTTGCTATTTCCGCTCCTTTGGGATGGGCATCAGCTCTTGGATTTGAAATGTCCTTCAGCTAGAGTAGAGCAGCATTCACTGCTTGTAACATATAATACATCTCTGATGAATATGTACACACACACACACACACATACACACACAATGAAATGCAGGTCATTATTTAGGTTATGTAGAAAAAGAAAAATTGTCTTGTTTTTTTTTCCCAGGGTCATCTACATTCATCCACCCTGGGCTGCTCTCCTTCTCGGAGGGGAAAAAGCGTGAGTCACCTCAATCTTTAATTTGTCCTCCTCTCCTGCAGCTGTAGACGTGCCAGTAGCAGTTAGCAGGGCAGCTGCTTCTATACGTTAGTCTCCAGCCCATTCATATCAACGGAACAGTGGTCCTTGTCCCTGTGCTCCCTCTTGTGGTGAGAGGAGTGAGCGTGTTTCTTCCTCTCTAGAGGCCGGATGCCCTCCTCCAGCTGCATCAGGCGAGCCACGTCCGGGGAGAGGTGGCCCTGCTTGCTGCCTGGTGGAGGCGGCTGGTAGCAGCCATTCTTCTGGTTCTGGTAGGTCATCATCTGCTGGATGCTTATCATGGGCTTAGTTTCACAGATCAGAGGCACCTGGCGGAATGGTCATGAAGGAGAAGAAGAGGAATCAGAATCACATTCATTTTTTAATTTGCATAATTGCATATATCTTTCATACAAAAAGCTTATTTCCAAGGTTGGGTAGGGACATCATTTGTGGAAAGGTTAATGCATGGATAATAGACTTCTGTCACAGTGGCAGAAGTGATGAAATGACACAAAGACATGTAACAGTAATAACTATGAAGATGAAATATCTCTCTCTATAGATAGATAGATAGATAGATAGATAGATAGATAGATATTAATCATGTTGTCTTGATCAAATGAAATCATTTTTTAACCATAACAAATGTTTTGTTTACAGTGAACTTTAATATGATCTAAAATGACTGCTGGTAAGGTAGGACACATATAAGGGGATTTTTGGGGAAAACTTTAGTTAAATGAGAAGACTGATACCACTGCCATGCCTGTGTGTCATTTAAGGTTGTAGCATCAAACACTTTTCTGTCTTTCAAACTAAGATGGCAATTTATTGACACACAGAGGTCTAGACAACGAATGAATACATTGATTGTTTTTGGCGTCGTAGGCTCTCACCTGCTCCCCTTCTTTGACAAAATCTTTTCTGCAGATGTGAGCCATAATGCCTGTGGCCAGTGCGTCACCCATCACATTGACCATGGTCCTGAATCGATCCCTGGATAATAAAATGATAGAAGTCATCCGCAGTGTTAACAAAGGTTAAGAAAATAAGATATTCAAAATCTAAACTACATATATCATTGCAGTCCTTAAGAGTTTATAGAGTTGGTGGTCATTTGGTTCACTGAGGTGTTGAGGTTTATGCATTGTAGAGGCTTATAATATTCCAAATACATCAAGTATGGTACCTGTGCACTCCAGCATATTTTGGTGGTGGCATCTACAGCAACCTCTATTTCAATTTCAAATTTCAAAGTTTTATTGTCATATGCACAGTAAGGAAACATATTTCCCTGTACAGTGAAATTCAAACTGTAAAATATATACTAAAAATATACAAAATAAAACAATTTTACAAAATAAAACAATTGTAAAAGGCAGCATGTGAAAAATATAGCAACAATAATAATACAACAGTGCAAATGTAAATAGTGCAAGTTATGCATGTTATGTTATAAGCTCCAGCTAAGAAGCTGTTTATTAAAACCCACTGGGAAAGACACTCAAATGTCAGAACCACATCCCAAGTTCGGGGCTTATATTCAGCTATTCATTATGGAAAGATTAACCATTACTTACAAAGCCCAGTCAACAGCAATGATGAGAGTGATGTCATCGGTGGGCAGACCCACAGAGGTCAGCACGATCACCATGGTTACGAGTCCAGCCTGTGGGATTCCTGCTGCACCGATACTGGCTGCAGTGGCAGTGATGCTGAGAGTACAGACAGAAGAACAAAGAGCATTTATTTCTATAACGTACAGGAACAAGTGCTCGTCAAAGAAGTATGTGATCTTTCTGACCTGGAAAAGGAGGAGAAGTGAGGCTGTTTTCCAGCCTGTCAAGCTTTCTATTCTTGCACGGCGCATATTCAGTTTACACTGAAAACGGTGGCCACATGACCATTTTTATAACCAATGGGTCCCTGATTTCACACAGATATGAACAAAGTCAGGCTCCTCATTTCCAGCCAATGACCATGAATTTTACTGGCTTAAATAAAAACTGTCTCTAGGAGATTTGCTACTTACAACTGTGCCTACAGTTACAGCTGCTCCGCTATGATTGGACAATCACTATTCAGGGGTAGTAAAGGGGCAAGTGCAGCCAAAATTGCCTATGAAGTTATATTATTGTTCATGTTTTTTTGTTTTTTTTTGCCAAAGGTTTCCTTGTGGCCCTTAGGAAATGCTCCGAAGCCAGTACCGGTGTGCAGACCAGGGGTTGGGGACCTTTGGCTTATAAGATCGGTATGAGATGACCCAACACGATATAAACAATTATAATAATACCTACACATACTATGTGTACCTTTACTTTTTTCACATAATACCTCTGTAGTGTAAATGTTACTAACCAGCAAGTAAAAGTGCTGGTTCTTAACATTTGCAATACAATACTTTTACTAGTAAATATGAGTATTTTTTACATTGTAGTTTGCCACTTTTAATTAGATATAGCATTTGAATACTTCTTCCACCACTGTGTAGGGAGAATTATTGAGCAGATGTTCTATCCGAGGCCTGGACCTCTGAGCACAAACTGTCCCTCTGCAGCGGGGGAGGGGGGTTGGGGTTGGGTTGGCATGCAGATGGAGCAGCTCAATGGTCAGCAGCCAAACGGCACGGGAACAGGATGCAGAGAGAGGGAAAAATTATTATAATTCTGGCGTGACAAGGGAGATGAGTAATACAGGTCATATGGGTTTTACTGCAAAGGGATTATGAGGGAATGGGCACAGACCGCAGCCATGAGGAGAGGTCTGCTTAATGTTATTACAGTCGGACATGTCATGAAATCAGAGGCAGCACAGGCCATTTTCCTCTACTTGGGTGGGCTTGTATACCTGTGGATATAGGTTAAGGGTGGTGGCGTTGGTGGGATTGGGACTGTTGGTGTTTTTGTCTGTCTGTCTGTCTGTCTGTCTGTCTGTCTGTGTCCCTGGGGCTTCCAGACTGATTTAGCAGAAATCAGATCAGACTAAGAAGCTCATATGAGGCATAATCTGTGTGACATTTACATATATGTGTATCAAGTAAATCCCATAATATTTTTTATTAATTCAGAATTAAACTAAATGTGTGACATTAGATTAATTCACATGTTGCACTCAAAACACCACAAGTATTCCTGCACCATTCATAATTGCAAATAGAAATGTATTCAACAACATCAACAGGGTCAGCATTTCTACACTAAGTCGCATCCTACAGAAACATAACTTCAGAATGGAGCAGCTGTACAGGGTGCCATTTGAGAGGGTCAAGGATCTGTGCCATGATCATGTGCAGGTATGTGTCACTTTACTTCACATACTATATATTGTGATGTGGGAATGAGGGTTTATGCTGCCACCTGCCCTGCCTGTAGCTTGTAGCTTTTTGTCTATACTGACCCAACCCAGCCCCTACTTGTGTGAAAATATAGACATTGTAGTTACTGTATGTGTTTTCAGTAACACTATTCAATATTTTCTGTTACAGAGAGTTATGGATTTCAATGCCGTCGAACTGCCACATGAGTTCATCTACGTGGATGAGGCAGGCTTCAATCTGGCCAAAACCAGGCGTCGGGGCTGTAACGTAGTTAGAAAAAGGGCTGTTGTAAATGTCCCTGGGCAGCGTGGGGGAAATATCTCCTTGTGTGCTGCAATTAGCATTCAAGGAGTCCTACATCACTCTGCCACTATAGGTCCCTACCTTACAGAACAGATCATTGCATTTCTAGATGCACTACATGCAGTTGTGCAGGACAGACCATTGCAGCCATTGTTTGTTGTCATCTGGGATAATGTTAGTTTCCACCGGGCTGCTCTGGTCCAAGATTGGTTCAACAACAATAACCATTTCACACTTTTATACCTGCCCCCTTACAGCCCCTTTCTAAATGCAAGTATATGACCGGCAACCACACACCGCATACCTCTTCTGCAAGCAATGGAAGAGGCATGCGGAAACATTGAGGTGGGATAAATCCAAGGGTGGATTCGGCACACAAGGCGATATTTTCCCCGATGCCCAGCCCGCGAGGACATCGCCTGTGATGTTGACGAGGTCTTGTGGCCAGATCCGAACAGAAGGCGGGATCCATAAGCCCCCTCCCAACCCCCACCACACGCACGCACGCACACACGCACGCACGCACGCACGCACGCACGCACACACACACACACACACACACACACACACACACACACACACACACACACACTGTATCCCAACAGCAATGTATCTCTTATTTCTTTATTTCTGTAAGAATGTTTGTTTTTGTAAAAACTCTTGTTTGATTACTGCAGAAATTCTACTTTTGAGTTTTACAGAAGACTGAGTCTGAGAAATGACAATAAAAATAGAAACACAAAGACTGCAGTATTTTATATAAAGCCCATCAGTGGGTTGCTGGTGATATGAAAGTGTAATTATAATGGTGCTTGTGTGTATTGTTTTTGCGTTTTTAGAAAGGAGTGTTAAGTTTTCATTGCACTGTGTCATTATGGGATATGAGTTGTTAATCTCCAAGTGCTATGTCTGATAGGCTTGTGTGTAGAGTTTTGACATAATGAGCCAAATTCTGCAAAAAGTGTGTAAGCAATTGGCAAAAACTGTAAAAACTCTTGTTTTCACAAGGAACACGTTGCCATTCAAATATGCACACTGACTCATCAAATGGGAAAACACCTGTCACCCAGTTTTACAATTAGCAATCAGAGCTTAAGCATAAAAGGGCAACAGGTAAGCTCTTCTGTTTTGGAATTTTTTTTCTGCCTTGAGATGGAAAGTGTATGACCGAAATCCACAAATGCATATATCCCTTCTCCAAGCGATGGAAGACGCATGTGGAGATATAGCAGTTGATGCTTTTCATGGCTGGATTCGCCATACTAGGCGATATTTCCCCCCACTGCTTGGCCAGGGAAAACATTGCTTGTGATGTGGATGAGGTGCTGTGGCCTGACCGAAACAGAAGAGAGGATGCAGCATAGTTTTTTCTTTCTTTTTTTTACTGTAACTGTATACAGTAAAATCTTCTGTTGTTTTGTATGTAGACCACTGTATGTGCAACTTTGCGTTGTTGGGATGTACACTGTGTACATTGTTTTTGTGGGGATAAATAAAATATATTTGTTACCGTGTATTTGTGTGTTTTGAGTATAAAAACATATTACAATATTATATTATATATACAATATTTTACAACACACTTATGTATGTACTGTCTGTAGTAAGTGTAACACTGAACAAAAAAAAGGCGTAAGTCATTACGATGAATAGTGTTTTCATTCATCATAGTGTTTTACATTGAGCACATCAGTGTTCAACTGGTACTTATAAATGTCTATTCATATGATGGTTTGTGTGTGTCATTTGAAAACAAAATACCATTTTGAGAAGAAATAACATTGTTTTGAATGTAATGTTTCATTTTGCAGGAGAATTGAGGGGTTTTGCCCATTGCGTGTGTGTTTTTTGATTTGTGTGTAGAGTTCTGAGAGTATGAGGCATGCTTTCAGAAACTGTGTGTAAACAATCGAGAAAAACTGTAATCTCCAAGTGCTATGTCTGATTGGCTTGTGTGTAGAGTTTTGACATAATGAGCCAAATCCTGCTAAAAGTGTGTAAGCAATTGGCAAAAACTGTAACACTCCTTTCCAAAAAATGAAATTCTGGCAACAAAACCATACACACAAGCACCATTTGAATTACTCTTTCATATCACCAGCAACCCACTGATGGGCTTTATATAAAACACTGCACTCTTTGTGTTTCTATTTTTATTGTCATTTTCTCAGACTCAGTCTTCTGTAAAACTCAAAAGTAGAATTTCTGCAGTAATCAAGAGTTTTTACAAAAACAAACATTCTTACAGAAATAAAGAAAAATAGAATCACAAATCATCACATTTAGCAACAAAACAAAAGTAAAAAAACACAGTTACTGGAGAAATTGCTAATGGGGTACTTGTTTTGTGTGTGTGTGTGTGTGTGTGTGTGTGTGTGTGTGTGCATGTGCGTGTGCATGTGTGCGTGTGTGTGTGTGTGGTGGGGGGGGCTGGGGGGGGCTTATGGATCCTGCATTCTGTTGGGATATGGCCACAAGACCTTGTCAACATCACAGACAATTTCTCTTTAACGTCCGACTCCTCTCTCTCTTTGTCCTCCTCTTACTCTGACTCTCATTGCCTCCATGCTTGCAAAGTTCTCAAAATTTCTTACCTGAGGCCTATTTGTAGTGCTAAGGCTCAGACCGATTGGTGGTCTGTTTTCTGTGCAAGTGTTTTCAGGTGTGTATGTAAGTGCCTACAATTGCCAGATGAGTTTTGCATTTGAACAGTGTTTTCCCAATGATAACAGGAGATTTCGTTTGTGAACAAAGTGTCTAATGTAAGAAAACGTGTGTAGTGTTTTGCAATAAGTGTGTTACAGAATTGCAAACAAAGTGCAAAGTTGACAATGCTATGGTTACACTGTGTTTAAGGTATGCTACAAGAAGTTTAGGTATCGAGGCTTTGATCAAAGCATTAATTTTTAGTGTTTAAGCAATGGGCAATAAACTGTAATCAAAGGTTTAGCAGACAAAGGTTTAGCTAAACAAACATCCCGCGGTCAGTTCTCTATCAAAGTTATTTTGTGGAATGAAAATTTACATTTAATGGATTCCTCTGTGTCACTTTCTATGTATAAAAATAGACTTGCTTGCCAAGCTGTCTAAACTATGTGATTTTGGGAAAAAAAAGATAACTGTTGTTTTTACTGCAAACATGGCAATTATTATACATGTATTTATTTACATTTTTATGAACTTTTTGCACACTAACGCTTAAAATGTATTTTTGATTTTGTACGTCCACATTAGTGTATGTCCTTTGGTTGTGGTTTTTATATGAGCTGTTTAAGGTTTCCTCACCCTCACATGTATTTTTGTATTTCTTCAATGTAATTTGTATTTATGTTCTGTGAAACAAATAAACTAAACTAAATAAACTAAAGGTTTAGCAGTTAGCTTTCAGACATTTGAGTGTGATAATGACCTTTATTTCTTTTTTCCTACCTGCCTGCTGACATTTATTATATAGTAGTTTAGTTTCTATACTAGTTCATTTCATTTTCCACCAAAAGTCAATATATATATATATATATATATATATATATATATATATATATATATATATATATGAGCCAGTTCCGGTCTACATTTAGCCGGCCTTACCTGATTGTGATGATCTGTCCAAAGTCAAGTTCATAATTATTCACTTGGGCGATGAAGATGGCTGCCACGGCCTCGTAGAGTGCGGTGCCGTCCATATTGATGGTGGCCCCGACAGGCAGCACGAAGCGGATGATGCGTCTGTCGATGTGGTTGTTCTCAAGGAGGCACTTGAAGGTGATAGGCAGAGTGGCAGAGCTGCAACAGGAAATAATAATAATTATAATAATAAATATATATAGGCTACATACAGAGAAAATTGCTTACTACAATAATGTCTTTGTTGTGTTTAACAACACATGTAGTCAAACACATAACCAATTCCATATAGCAATTTTTCTCTATTTGCCACCACAACAAAGTCATGAAACACCCACAGTGCTCTGAAATTGCCTCAGATTGGTATACATTTGTCATTGTATATATTAACTGAATTGATTTCATTCTGAAAGCTGTTGCCATAAGGACCAATGATGGGGGGAAAGGCTAGTGTTGGGGAGTTGATATACAAGAACATACTGTATGTGAGCAGGGGCGATTCCAAGTTGGGTGGCACAGGGGGGACCAATATCAGTCAGAGGGAGGGGGGTGGGGCATTTTGTACAATTAGAATAGAATTTTGTTGTAATACAGCATTGAAAATCTGCTTAGAAATATAGGAAATATTGGATAGGATAGGATAGAACACATTCATTCTGCTAAATAAAACATAACATTCATTATTAATTTAACTTGTTTTCATTTTGAAAAAATGATATATCCAAATACAATACACATTTTCTAGACTCAGTCTGCCTTTAAAAACAATAATTCCAGTTACTGGTTCTATTATATCAGAATTTTGGAAAGTCATCATGGAAACATTAATTGGTGACAAGGGCTGGGAAAATTGGCAGAACAGGCAGCCAAGTGACAGTGCTCTGATCCGATGGAAATCACAATTATCAGATTGACAGCACTCTATCCTAATGGATTGGTGGGGCGAAGGGACAATCAAATTTCAGGGGGGCGGATGCCACCCTGTGCCTCCCTTCTAGCCCCGCCCCTGTATGAGTATACCAACCATTTAAATCCATAAAACTGTTGTACAAGAGCCTTAAATATTAATACATTTTTCAGATGCTGTGATAACAAATCTTAGCTTAGCTTTGTCTATATTTATTTCATAATGTGAGCCAGGTTGGGTAGGGGAGACCTGAACGCTGCAAAAATGTCCTTTTATTTTGGTTAGTTCTACCTCTCAGTTAGTTGGTAACTGCGACACAATACATAATTATTTACAGGAACCTTCGAGGCTGAAGCACTGAATAAACATGCAACATACTGATTGTAAACCTGGAAGGAACACTCTTGACAATAATGCTGTCCAGCCCCTTGCAAAGTTAGTGTTTTTGGAAATGACAAATATATAGCCAATCATAACACACACTCATACAATGTAGCCTTGAGAGCGTATGAGGTTAACAGGTTCAGTGAAATCCCACAGACATCCATTTTGCTCAATAATTCCATTATCGACTTCTACTCTAGCAGTATAGTTTGAAAGCATGTCTGTACTCTGACATTTTTGGTGAACCTTACATTAAAGCTAAGCGTATTATTATTATTATTATTATTATTATTATTATTATATGATTACACTTGCTGTATTATTATTATTCATGTTCATGTGACACTATAAGAGCCCCAGGTGACCTCACATGATTTTTATCTTAAATATAATAAACATAAACAAAGCAAAATGTAAGGAACTTGATTCTCCACAATATATTTGGTCAGCAAAACTGATTCACAGAGTCCCCATATAAATGAACATGAATATAAATGAAGTGTTTAATTTGTGAAAAGTCAGAACTGCCTTTACCTGGAGGAGGTGGCCAAGGAGATGAGCAGGGCCTGCAGAATGCCTCTGATGTAAACGATAGGGCTCTTCTTAGTGATGAAAAAGTACATTGCCGGGAGGATGAATAGACCGTGTAGCACCAAGCCCATTACCACCGTAATGGCGTAAAAACCCAGCTTCTTCCCCATGGCCGAAGGGTCGTCCATCTCCAAGATCTTACCGGCAACCAGAAACACGATCCCAAAGGGGAAATACCTGTAAGGGACGGAAGCGTAGAGGCTTGTTCATAAAAAGACAGCTACAGCATTGGCTTTTATTTAAAATGATAGTATTTCCCATCAAGCTTCAACAGTCATGGTGCATTTACTGTTCAACAAGACTTATCTTACAGCCATGCTAGTGGTTCTGTGAGGCTGTACTTTGAGCTAAATGATAGCAGGTATAATGTTTACCATGTTCACCATCTTAGTTTAGCGGACTAACATTTGCTAATAGAATTCACACAAAGTACAGCTGAGGCTCATGGGAATGCCATTAGCTTTAAAGGTATTTGGTAATTTTGATCAGATTGGACACATTAAACAGTTTTGAACTGATGATGCAGAATCAAAAGTTAAGGGATCACCAAAGCTGTTAAAATAAATCCTTAGGGGGGCATGAATGTCCGAACTGAATGTCATGACGATCCTTCCAATATTTGTTAAGACATTTAAGTGATCACCAAAGTCATGAAGATACATCGTCTAGGAACCATGAATATCTGAACAAAATCTTCTGCCAATCCATCAGAAATGTTGAGATATACAAGATGAAAAGTCAAGGAGAAATCACGAAAGTCATGAGGTTTCATCCCTGAGGCACTATGCGTATCTGTATTGAATGAAATGGCAATCTATCCGATAGCCTGTCTAAGAAAAACAACATATCTAGTAATGGTCTAATTTGATACAAAGCATGGCTTATTACGTCTTTTTAATGAACTGGAAAATTAAGTGCGACTGACATTTCCCTAAAAAGCAAAGATATTAATCTCATGGGTGACACTAGAGGAAAATCATTTGGTTAGCATTAGTACCTTGACTAAATTTATTGCCAACTCACTGACCAACACACTGATATTGCCGTCCATAGAGCCAAGCTAAAAATAGGAACATTCTAATGCTGTTTCAGCAAACATTTTGATCATTATTACCAGTATCAGAAAAACTGCTCACAAATGTTGTTACTTTTTTTTGGTGCTGGTAACTTCCAAGATACAACTCTTACCAGATGACAATGGCAACAATCTTCAAAACTGCCTCATTCACACTTTGGCAGAAGTTGACCAAAGCGCTTCCATTGGGTCCCATTCTTCCTAACATTATTCCTAGATTGAAGAAAAAAAACACAACATATGTTGCATTTATAAATAAATGCATCAATCATACACCCTACAAAGATAGATTCAACAGTGTCAATTGACGAGAGTGTGGTCATTACATTGTTATCACAAAGAACGCACAACACATTCTAAACTAAATTATGCAAATCAAGATCGCAATTTTACATAGTTATGTATATGCATTGTTTATACTACTTTGGGAAGGTGTGTGTACAGGATCCATGCCAACCACTTACCCATGGTAGCGGAAAAAATTACAATCCCCAGCACGTTCATGCCTTCGCTGGTACCAGGTGATGTTTTCATGATGACATCAGGTGGCGGCGTAAGATCCAGGGAGAAATTCTGGACATCCGTGCCGTTGTCATCCTGGATGCCGTAGATGTAGACCCTGCGCGTAGTGCTCTCATCCAGGAGCTGAGCCACCGTTGGTTTGGGGATGAGCTCAGGGACTCTCTGGGTTCGATACTTGAAACCAAAACAGAGCACCGGCCCCAACATCAGCACAGTAAACATGACACCAAAAGAGATATTCAAGGCAACAGATTGTCATAAAATAATGACACATGCGTTGTGTGTTTTAGTTAACATTTAAATTACAAGATTTACATTACAGTAGTGAAATGACATTGAACACAGTGTGTTAATTTTATAATCTCGGTTTCTATTGTATTTTCTGATTCCTGAAAAATTATAACACTAACTTTTAAAATGTACTTTCTAATATGCTAACATATGTGTTTACTGTTAATCTAAAACAAAGAATTGCTCTGTGAAAGGGAAAATAAGAAATATTGCTGCCTCAACAGTGAGCATAGAATAGTTTGACATTTCGGTAAATACACTTACTGACTTTCTTGCTGAAAGTTAATTGGGAAGATTTATACCACATATCTAAATATAAAGCTACCAACAGCAGCCAGTTAGCTTATCTTCATATAAAGACAGGAGAAAACAGCCTGGGGTTTTTGTACGGATTAAACAAATGAGATCTTTGGAGATGTATTTTATTGCTTTTAGACACAGTCAGGGAAGCTGTTTTCCTCCATTCCCAGTCTTTGCTTTTACCTCAGTTCCAAACTGTTTTTGCTGTTGTTTGTGTTTTGATCATCTTTTTCTATCTATGTCTTTGCCTTGAAATGTTTTGCTTACCTGTTGAAAAGTGGCTTGAACCAGGTTGGCTGGAAACATGTTGCTGGGGAAGAGAATTTTGAGAAGTGTTTCAGTGGATATGATAGACTCTGTATAATTATTTTCAAAGTAAAAAGTCCTTCACAGTCACAGAAGCACATGCAGTGCAAGGTTACAATGGATAAAATCCATTCAATGTGAAGTATTTCTATTTGAATGACCATTGAAACATTACTGATGTCATCATGAAATGTGTTCAGAATCAGCTTTATTAAGTAATTGTGGACACACGGCTCAATGTAAATACACAGAAACATAACAGCTAAAAACAACAAAGCTGAACAAGGTAAACATGAACGTTGACTACTATGCACAGATAATAAATAAATAAATAATAATAATAAAAAAAAAAAAAAAAAAATATATATATCCTCTGCTGGGCCTTTTTCCTGATTGTGTCTATATTTTGACATCCATTTGAGGCTCCTCCTCCTAAATGATAAGCTCCAGGTTGTTGTGACCTCACCAAAGGGCCGTGTAGACTCGTCACCGTTCCAGATGAGGCCGATGACTGTTGTATTGTCTGCAAACTTCAGGAGTTTAAGTGTGTCTTACACATGTGTTAACGGGTCTCCTGAGATGCAATTGTTGGTGTAGAGGGAGAAGAGCAGTGGGGAGAGCACACCTGCCTTGGGGGGCGCCAGTGCTGATGGTCCAGGTGCTAGATGTGATTTTTCCCCAGCCGCACCCGCTGCCTCAGGTCTGTCAGGAAGTTTGTGATCCACTGACAGGTGGGGGCTGACAGTGAGCTGGGTCTCCTTTGATTTCCATCTCCTCCTTTTGTTATTAGCATTAATTCAATACTTGGAAATCAATGAGGGATGAGTCAGCTCATTAATGGTCTTTACGAAAAGAGTAACTGTCCCTAATGGCTAGTCAAAATGTTTGTTTGCACTGATCTTGGCTTATGAAAATCTTAACAATCTTTATAAGCTGCTCAGAAAGTGGGAAGGTGATACACTTTAATAACTGCCCTAAAAAGCACACTCTCCTAGCCATTCTCAGTCGAGCAAAAGCAAATGAATTGCTCTGCCTGCCAAGGGAAACTGCAGCAGAGAGGATTTGGGTGCTTAATTATAAAGGAGCAAAAAGGGATGAAACCAGAAGCAAGTGAAGCAGGGAAAGTGATTGTAAAAGGGGAAATAAGTATTTTTGGAGTGGGAAATAGATGCTAAACAACCCTCATAGACAGGGCTGAGATAAGAGCTTGTTCAACAAATTTCACTGAACTGAAACAATACAAGTTACCGTAAAGATGCTGGTATGTTATATATACAGTAATAACACTAGTTTTCTGTGTTAGAGTTTATGTTTTTTATAGGCGCCTATGTGGGTTTCCTGCTGCACGTTGGACTTTTGGTCATTGAAATATGTAGCTTTGCATCTTATTGGTTCTCTCAGCCGTCCAGTCAGCGACAACAGGAGGCGGGACATGGATTATTTCAATTTTTTAGGAGGCGGTGCTTGGATTATTTGAATTTTTTTCTCACGCTTTCCTTTTTTGTCCTTTATAGTACAACAAAGTTCGATCTTATCTTATCTAATAATAAATAACCTAATGTATATTAAAAACAAATTGAAAAGTGTTTTACAATCGTATGGCCCTTTTAAAGATGAATTAACAAAGAGCATGTTGTCTTTCAGATCTTTTATTGCAATATTCAGTCAAGCATTTGAAAATGGACATGAGCTTGGTAGGCTGAGAGATACTGAATGAAGTTCAGATAAAAGTACTTATACAGTACATATTCTCACTCTTGGCAGATGTTGAAATCGGCCTATTTGTGATTTGTCTTTTGAACATTACATCTAGATTCAATTTCTACCTCTGTCTGCTGGAAGTCAAAAGCTGAATTCCACGGGAAGCAGAAAAATACAAGGTCTGAGGCAGTATAGGGTTAATATATAATAGCATACCATAATTATAAGTAAACAAGGTTTTAAACTGCCAATACACTATGCAAACTAAGACTAATATAATAATGCAGTTAAACAACAAGCATACATGAAACATACAAAAACCTAAAAGTAGTTATTTCTATATTTATCCTAATTTGATATTGTTGTAGTTGCTTTGCATCTCTCTCTCTCTCGCTCTCTCTCCATCCCCCAACCTGTCTGAGCTTTCTGCCTGTTAAAAGGAGGTTTTTCCTCGCTGCCGTACTAAATGAATGCGCTTGGGGGAATTGTTGGGTTTCTGCTCTCTACTCTATCTGTAAAGTATCCTGAGATAACTTTGGTTATGGTGCAACACTTTAAATAAAATTATATTGAATATATATTTTCAAACACAAATCACAAAAATGTGAACCATTCTATTAAAGTTGAAACTGTAATAAGTCTTTCTTTCACATCTAGACCACAGGGGTCAGGCTGTTTTCATAAACCATTCATGCATATAGCTACAAAAAGTAATGCACTTTCATGCTGTGACTCACTCATCAGGTGCAAATTCAAGCTTATGTGTCCTGACTGAGAACACTAGGAAAGGTAATTTACCACCAACATGTACAATAACCCATATTGTGTTGAACCCGGGCCACTACACGATATGTCCTTAGTATGTGACCAATTGTGCACACATTTCTCATACTTTAGTATTGTGTTAAATACAATGTTAAACACAATAACACTAGAAGTAATGCATGAACACATAACATGAGATGTATGTCCATCAGTCTGTCCTGGTGCATACTGGGAAGTTTCCATTCATGCCTACATCCAGATGCTGCAACTCGCAAAATATTCATTTTAGGTTGACTCAAGTATTGATTTTTAAATTTTTATCTTTCACCGCCCACTTAATTTATTCCAAATAACAAATAATACTTTGTTCAAACTCTTTGACTACATGAATAAATAAATAATTTTAGAATGACAAAATCTGCATTGACTAAACAGCGGGATCGTTAGACTTTGTTTGAAAATGAGTCCAACATATTATCAGCAAAGATATATCAAAGATATTTTTTTTTTACACAGCATTGATGACAGGCCACTGGCCTGCAGGTAAGGTAGGCATTCACAGATGCAGATAAAGCTTAAGCATTCAATCTGCTTCATGTATATTTAACATTAAAACAGGATTCATAAATGTCAAAAATTATTATTTTAATAGCTTAGTATTGTATGCACCATTAAAAGGTATGTGTAAAGGCTTTAGGCCACCCTACACGTTATTTTAGGCCCAGTTTAATATGCAACTCCATTTTTTACATTACGTAGTAGGGGGTCCCTGCTCTGTCTCTCTTAGGCCGGTTACACACTGGATGCGCTGCGTGAGCGTGGCGTTTCTGTTGAGTCTCAGCTGCGTGGCGGCTGCATGGATTTTTCTGTGTGTCCTACACACCAGAAGCGTGTCTGACACGTCGCTGCTCCTGCTGCTAGGTAGAGGGAGGGTTGATATCGGGACATAGCGCTGACAGATTCAAACTCTGAAAAATGGGTAAGTGGGCTGTCTGTTTATAACAACATTGTGTAGCTGTAAAGAGCCTACCTATCTGATGTTGGACTGTCACTCAGAACACTATTGTAGCCTATCCTACCATTTATATATAGCCTACTGATTTGATTAAAGCAAGATAACGTCGGTAGTATTGACTGCAAAATATGTTTTAGAATATTTCGTTCTGTATGACAGGTGCAATATTTGAAAATCTTTTCTCTGAAATTTTTTATTACATTTATATCTACAGTGATGTTAAAACCTTGAGACTTTCAAACATCAAGATGTCATTTATTAATATGCATTCGTGTCTAAATGACATATAAACATATTTTCCTATTCTCTTTTGCCTGGAAACGCTTCCAACATGCTCGCGTCTCGCGTGAAAAATAGGCATTGGTTCTATTTCTAGCAGGCATGCGTCTCAGACGCGGCTCAAGGTCTCACGCAGGCAAGCTCTAACCTGTTAACATGGGAGCCGAAATATAAACGGACACGCCACGCAGCTGACACGCTCGCACGACGCATCCAGTGTGTAACTGGCCTTACAGCTACAGTGTCCTTGGCCTAAAAAATCGTTGAAGACCCCTAGTATAAAGCATTCTTTATACAAATAAGAGTGTCTGTCAATCACAGCAGAATCAGCATGGCATATACACTGGCTGTAAATCCCACATCAACACAGAGCTCAAATTCAAAAAGGAACATTGACACAGAGAGATTAAAAGGCATATTGTGTTTTACAACTCGTGCATTCAACAGAGTGACTTAAAAGACATATGGCGAATAAGGGGATAATATGGTAGATCTCAGTGGACTGAGTATTCTGCATGGCTTTATTGTAGCCACGCAGCAGCCTATCCTGTGTCGGAGACAGAGCAAATCAGTCTAATGAACCACTCTGACCCCAGTGCACCTAATACATCCAAGTACGCAAATATTGATACTTTGCTCATTATAATTATCACACACACACGCACACACGCCCCGAGAACCCCTGAAAGCTTCACCTTTGCCACACATGATCAGAACATAGTTGGATTCCATGGGCTTGGCCCATATTACTCCCTCTTTTTCATTCTGATGAAAGTGACTCATTCAAATTCAATGTATTCTTAGTATGATGTGATTTCTTTTATTACACTTCTCAAATAATTACAGTAAAAAGCAAAATCAACAGAGGATGAAAAGAGAACTAACTTTTACTGTAAATGACAAATTAAATTATTTTTAAATTTAAAAGATATTGTTGGTAGTTTATTGCGATAAAATAGCATCATATATTGTAATATTCTAGTGGTAGGGTCAACAGCTCAGCAGCTCTCTGTGTTACAGGCCGTAGACTTAATCCCACTGACCGACTGCGACACTGACACAGCAGCTGTCAGTGTCTCACCGTCATGTTTCTCTCTGCACGGCTGACCCAGGTTCACCTTAAACACACACTTCATCTTAATTAGCTTAGCACAATAACCCACTCACACGATGCTCCAGGCTTTACGCTTTAACCTCAATAATTTACCCAACTTCAGTCCTTGTGAAACGGCACGCAGAGCAAGAACTTCACATGTACTGTAATATAAAACAGCTTTAAATGGTGATGTGCCCGCAGCAGCATCTATTGTGCACTATAATGAACATGCTGACATAAAGTTTGCGTATTGCTCTCGTATTGCTGTTAGAAGCAAAAAATTGCATTTACTCTCACTGCTTATGATACATTCCTCCCTTTGGTCTGCTTTCATTTGTGCTGAAGTCAATACCTGTTACTTCATTTGCAAATTTACAAAATCAAAAGCAATCACATTCACAATATTTAACTTTGATTGGTTCTCTAATAAATATCTATTCTTATAGATTTGTTTTGTTATTTTTTTTAAATGATCTCATGGGAATTTGTTAAAAATCTGACCAAATGTTGGTGTCTTTGAACTTTTCCATTCTAATGAAAATCCATTGCCCCAAGACCCATGCATATTGCCTTGTATTTGATTCAAAAATCTACGTTAGAAAAGTCACATGCTAATGTGATTTACCATCTTACTGTATTTCTCATCTTATAAAATAGCCTCAGATTTATATTGTGGTCTCTTGGAGGTCCTGACTTACCATAGAACATTTAGGTGTTTATTTCTACATATCCAACACATTAAAGATAAACAGGAGACTCCAAAGAACCCAAAGAGTAAAGCCATCATATATAACAGTGGTTCCCAAACATGTTTAAACCATGGCACCCCTTCATGGGGATTTTTTAAATTTTATTTTAGTTTCCTCTGAGCTGATATATGTAATAGGAGATACGTGACATTCTCTTACCGGATGAGATCCAGCAGCGCGTCAGCAGAGCTGGTCATTGGCTTCTTGCTCTCATCAGAGTCCTCCTTTTGAGCAGCTCCACCCGGGTGGATGATGTATACCATGAGAATGCCCACTACCACGGCAACAAAGGTGGTCCAGAGGTAGTAGGAAATGGTCATGATGCCCAGGCGGCTGGAGCACTTGGCGTCTAATGCAGCCAAACCTGACATCAAACTGAAGTATGAAGAGGAAGCGGAGACACACGAAGGCAGAGACAGAAACAGCAGGGAGACAAAAAGACAGACAGGGAGGTAGAGAGTAATGTTAGAAATTTTTGTGAAAAAATGGACTTTGTGAAACCACTGCTAAAGAACTTCTTTGTTCTGCCTCAATTTTCACAAGTGGATATTTTAAGAAAGTTAATGTTCCTGCTTTCCAGCTAACTCATTTAGTCCATTAATTTGCACTCAAATTTGGGCCCTATTTTAACGATCTAAGCGTGAAGCGCATGGCGCAAGTGCGTTTAGAGCATGTCCAAATCCACTTTTGATAGTTTGATGGCAGTAAAATGGGTCCGTGAACCGGGCGCATGGTTCAAAAGCGTTGTACTTACTGTGTTCATTAATTCATAGGTGTGTTTTGGGTGTAACATGCAATAAACCAATCAGAGTGTCATCTCCCATTCCTTTTAAAAGCCTGGTGCGTTTGTACCTTGGCGCATTGCTATTATGCGCTTCCCTGTGTGTGTGTAACAAGCATAGTGTGTGCACACTGTGCACGAGGCTAGGCGAATTTTACTAATTCGCTGTTAAAATAACAATGAAATGCTGTGCTTTTGACTTCAGACCAGGTTTTTGTTGGTCAATGGCACGATCACTTGCCGCTGCCTCAAGATTGCAATACGCCAAGAATTCACCTGAACACACCTCCCTGTAAGAACAGCACGCCCATGGGCGCAAAGATGGGCGCAGGTGCATTTGCTATTTAAACACCCAAAGCCTTTATGGAGCAAAGGAATAAGTGGCACTAAATTGCACAATTAAGCTGCAGGTTAATTACCGAGTTATAGGTTCACGAGGTTAGATGCAACTTTATAACTCTTACTTCTGTCAACTACTGCTGTCTTCACAACAGTGTCAAAAATGCACTATGAGGATAACAAACCACAGATATTCAAAGGACTCAAACTAAAAATTATAGTTATAGTGAAATCAGAGAAAATGTTGAGTTTAACATTCACCCTAATGTACATGCACAAGCAAGCTTTTCATCAAGGCTTTGATTGAGTGTATGATTATACAGCTTTGACATGATGGCACCACTTACCAAAACTCACTAAGCCTTTTTTAAACTACAGAAGGGTTTTATAAATGACAGAGAGAAGAAAGCATCAAGCCGAATTAAATTATTCCCTAAATCTGTCATTTGCTCCTCTTCTGTTACTTGTGAAATTTGAATCAAGCCATTCAGAACGCTCTTTTCTATCACAGAAAGCCTGTACTGTGATCTTAAACATTACAAACGGAAGAGAGTAATTTGCATTTAAATGGGTTGCTATGAGTTGTCTTTCTGTTCAGATATTCATTTTCACTGCATTCATTTAACAGTTTGCTTCTCAGCCGGTGTAGAAATGCAGCATGTCATAAGTGGGAATATGTGTGGGAAGATATTAAAATGGAGGTGCAGCAGGAGTATGGAGCCAAAGTAGGAAGAGAGAGAGAGAGAGAGAGAGAGAGAGAGAGAGAGAGAGAGAGAGAGCCTGTCTCCTGAGCTGGGGTGACAAGATTTTCTCCCTGTTTCAAGTGTAATCTGGTGTGACTTGGCAAGTGTTTGGATGGGGCTGCTGAGTCTTTCCGTGCAGCCACTGCTGGTGCTCCACTTCATCCTGTCATCCCTCTTTTTATCATCTTTGAAATGTATGACAGAGATCCTTCATCTACTGTTTTCTCTCAGTCACATTGGGGATGAGTGTACTCAATGTTTACATCTCTAAGAAGTCTACTTTTTCAGCCAGTCTGTTGCTGTATACTTAGTTTTTATAGATGCAAAAAAAAGGGGGGGTCACCAGGATGCAAAGGTGTTTGTGTGTCACAGCAGACCATCCATTTATCCACAACCGAGTCTGCTGTATCATCAGAAAGCATTTGAATTTCCTAACGTTTGACTACAAGTATGGAATTGGTTTTAGCAGCAAAAGTGGTTTTCTGCTTGCGGAGGCTTCTCAAATCACAAACAGGATTACATGTTTTTACTGCACTGCAGTCACAGAATATTTACAGCTACAAAAATGCCTCAATGCTGACACACTTGCACAAGATATAAAGCCACATTTGGTTTGGAATGAAGATCTGAGATCTGTGACTGAGATCACAGCATGAGTGTGCTCAGCTGTCTGGCTGAAGCTGGTGCCATTACAATAAAAGGAGCAGGTAAAATGTACAATAGCCCATATAGATAGATAGATAGCAAATTTCGGACTGAGCACGAACATTTTGTATAGATACCCTTAAAAATGGAATTTAACTTAAAGCAAGATTAACCTTTATTGAAATGTCAAGGATAATGGTAAATCCTAACACATTGTGTAACAGTAAAATAAATACGGCATCTCATGGCAGTATAATTATCGCGGGTAGCAGGAGATTTCTTTATATAGGCCTAATTGTATTTTAATGTTATTTTAGAAGTTATCTGTTGTAGTTATGGGTGATACTGGGGCAGGACCATCACAGGAAAGAAAGAAACGAAGAACTAAAAGCTAAAAGGGAAAGACAACGGGCAAAAACGCGAGTCATCTTCGGTCAGGCTTTTTGACAGATGGAGAGAATTGGCCCTCAGGTATGTATGTCTATTTTATTCATAAAATAACGTTAGCAGTTATAGTTAGCGTATGAAACACTTGAAATGTAACGATGCACCTGTAACGTATTCTCTTATTGTAAATGAATTACAATAACGACATGACCTAACGGTAACGCTAACTCAGTAATAGAGCACCGTAAAGAAAAGATCTTTACGACGGCAGATGTGGTAAAAACTCTACCGCTTTTGTCCAAAGCGGCCGCTAGAATCAACACAAACTGAAAGTTACATGTAGCCAAATAATAATAATAATAATAATAATAATAATAATAATAATAATAATAATAATAATAATAATAATGATAATAATGATAATAATACAGGTACTACTGTGATGCTACTACTTCTGCCACTTATAGAAAGAAAGGCCAAGCCCCATGCTGGCAGATATAACGACTGAATCTCCTGCTGCTGTAGAGATGGCGATGCGACCCTGGACTAAGCAGGACAAAAGCGCACAAAGAAGTGCATCACTCCCACTGCTATGCGTTTTGTTATCAGGCTTTTCCTTCTCAAGTTTGGTAGAGCTAAACCTTTTCAAAACAATCATTGTATTCCCTGTAATTATTGGACGCAATTGGTACAGTATATTACTATAAAACCAGCTCTATTCATGAATTTTTACCACTCCTTCCTACTTATGTAGCTCAGCGCAAATTCTTTCATTTACTTACTTATATTACTTATACTGACATGATCATACACACTTACAAACTAACTAGACAGGGAAAGATAATGCACTTTATAATGTATTATAGAAACACAGCTTTATTCCATCACACGCTATTCCAAGATATGATTTCATTATGTCTAATATCTAATATATATGTGGATAGGCTTGTGCATACTGTAAATGCAATGACAAATTGTTAAATGCTATACAGTGTGTTTTAATATACTATGGAGCCAGTGGTACCCAACCATGTTGGTTTGTGACTCCTTTAACCTGCACTTGGCCAACAAGCAGTACACTAACACTACCATATTAGTTGATATATGGTGAACTAATAATCACTCCTTTTAGTTCTGTTTTTGTTCTCCACCACCTACTGAGGGACATATATGCCCCAATATGTTCACCAGCTAGCTGCTAACTTTGTCTGCTGTTTGGTACTGAGCATGTGTACATGAGAGTAGTGGGATTGAGCCAAAACAGTAAAGTTGCGTTCCAAAAAAATCAAAACAATGAGCTGAAAGCATAGAAATAGAATGAGTGTAGAACAGAAATTTACATTCAAATCAACATAGCAGGATGGTCAGTGCAGTGGCCATTTCTACGTGTACTGTTGTCATTGCAAAGAATTGTGACTGTTGTAGCGGGCTAACTTCCACATAAACCGACTTGCGGCAAGAGGTGAGGTGAGGTTTTGCAACAAACAAGCAGTGGCGTAGTTTGAAGCGAGGAGAGGCGTCTTTTGTATATAATCTGTAGTCTGTCCTACAGAGGACTTGAGGATTGCAAGATTTCATTGCTTTATATTTCTATTGGTAAGTGATCGAATTCTATTCAATAAATGACAGGCCAGATTGTTTTGAATCCTCAAAACAATCCTCAAATGTGACACACTTTACGCCCCACTGATGTGTTGTCTCCATAGACAGTATATAAAGTACAGATAGATGGACGACACATCTGCACTTCCTCCCACTGTACAAAAGTCATAGACAGTTAGATAAATGGACCAACAGACCCCGTTGCTCTGGACGGAGACCAGTGAAGTGAATTAGAAGCACTTTTCCGGTGAGCGCTGAGTGTTACTGCACAGCCTCCAACTGAGCTCTAAGACGTAGATGTGACGTGAGCAACCTGTCTGAAAGTTGTAAGTCTTCTGGTAGCTGTGCCAAGAGAAATCTCAATCATTCCCAATCTTGCAGAGACGGAGAGCGTAGGTATATGTCAGGAGATAACATAGGCACAGGTTAATTAATGCTAACTAAAATGCTAGTTAACATTAGTAATTAAACTTAAATAGCTAATGTAAGTTGAAACTGCCTGCAAGCTTCTCCTGTACTATACAGTAATTCCTCTACTATGCGACAGTAAGTCACGTGGTTATGACACAATCGTTAGCCTATTTTTACAAAAACGTCTGCTACGGAGCCATAACGTGAGATACAAGGTAATGGAGCCTTTTATACATTGTCGTGTTTCTTTAGAAATAAACAATGCACAAATAGAGTCTTTAAATGCTTCAGATGTAAAGTTATTCGCTGTCAAAGTGACGTCAAAATGAATGGCAGTGAATGGAATGCTAACGGAAGGTGATCGCTTTGTAGCATCAAAATGACGCCATAGGAGGTATACGATGTGGAGAGAGGCTTACCCCCTTGACAAAAGTGAAACCAAAATATCCTGGATTTTAGAGTAAGAGTCTGCGCAGTAGTGATCAGACAGTGGAGCCGCGGTATCAAAGTCCAACCCATGTCGAAGTCCCACCCATACACCTGCTCGACTAATCGCAAGTCAATCACAGCTGTCAATCATGACGTTTCACTTTTTTTTTGTAGCATCAAATAACTGATTAAAACTAAGTTAAAAAATGAACACTTGAACATGCATCAGCGTGAAAAGAACTAAGCCTATCCTAAAATTATAGAAACCATCTTTGTGAGAAATTATTTGTCGTGTACTTTGATTTTTTTTGTTTGGTCCATGTCTTATTCACTAAAACTGGGTTTATGATTAACAGCCAGACACCAGGGGGCAATCTAGATGTTTTGGCTTCACTTTTAGGGAGCTGTCAAGCCTTGCATTTGTTTACTTGTGACCCCTCACACAGGCTATGGGCTGTGGAAGAGTAGTCACAGATAATTGTATCTTTCCTAAACCCTTTAATTATCTTGGGATCCCTTAGATTTGTTTTGGTACCCCTCAGTGGGTCCTGACCCCCAGGTTGGAAACCAGTGGTATATACAGTACTGTGTGTAGGTGGAAGATCTATCACAGCTAACCTAGAATGTATTGGAAATATATGAAGCAAATGAATACGAGTTACTGGAGTAGAAATGTTTTTTTTTTTTTTTTTTTATGAAAACACAGGAAGATTAACATAAATCCTTTAGTGCACTTGATCTGCTGCTTTTCTGCTTCATATTGATAGGAAATCCGGACTCTTGACACTCAACAGAATCTACACTGAGATCTCTCTGTCCTTCTCTCTGATATCTGAGTTAAAGTGGGATTACAGTGAGCCACCTTCCATGTGTAGCTGCCTCTATTGTGAGATTTCAAGCACACGTTCTTTTGGAGCATATGGGGCTTACAGTCCTTCCTGCTGCACCTTCGTTGAGCAAGAGCATTACAGTAATCCTTTGTACAGATGAAAAAAAGAAGGCTGAGGCTCCTTGGGGAGGGGGTTATCCATGACATCCATGACATGTGGTAGTGACACTGTGGCCTTTGTTTCACCAGCTCAAATTCTTACAGGCCACATTGATGTTTCACTTTATGGCAGTTTCACCATTTGATGTTCCAGGATTATTCAAAGTCTCTAGATGTCACACTTCTATCAACAGCTTTATAATACAACATAATGTAAGTGTAGAAAGCAAGAAGCTCACTTTCAGCTCTGACAAGTAATGGTGACTACTCATGGCCAAAAAATAAATATCACGAATCCAGGACATTTACATGCAATGAATAATAAATGAAATATATTGACTCAGGTCTGTAAATTTCCTTTTTGTGGAAAAAGGCCTGTTTTTTTGACAAATCAGGTGCATAATGTTAATAATCAGTTAAGTCTACTTAATTTCTCCTATCATAAACAGTTGTCAATGACACACGTCATACTGCTGACAAGAAGATGTACCTGTCACTGCCAGGAAGTCAATACAAGTCAGTATCTCTAAAAATAGTACAACCAGTTTAAATGGAGGTCAGGGCTTATGGCACGTTGTTATTGATACTGTCTTGTAGTTGTATAGCAATCAGAGTCACGGATCAGAGAAACCATCCATGACTTGCTGTATCATCGCTGTGTTTTTTAGTTTTTTTCTGTATGCTGAGTTTAAGAAAACCAATTCACTTATTCTTGTTCATCTAACTCCGCTGCCTGAGCTGACATTGCTGTCAGATGCTAGGTTTATATCCCCTGGGCTAGTCGGTGAACTGCTGTAGCTTGATGAGCTCTCAGCCTCTCTATTGTCTCTGTACTGTGCTCTTTACTCCACCCTATCATTTTTGTTACATCATTTTGTTCATAATAAAGTATTGTTTTAAATGCTTGTGTGACCAGGTCGTCGTTTACAACACACAATACACTTCACCTCATCAACATGATGTCCAGCAAATGAGATCTAAATGCATAGATGTTTGATGAGTTGGAGACATACATTATTTGTTTTTTACGCTTTCCTTTTAAAAAGAACTTACTTGTAATTGTATACTCTTTTCAATCTATCAGTACAACCATTAGGCTGCATTATTCTGAAAAGCATACGTATACAGTATGTACCCGACTTTTATGAGAAGTGGCAATGGCTTCTGCCTCCTGACAACTACTTATAGTCACAATGTTACTTGATGAGCACATGGCCTTGGCCCAAACCCACTGAGTCACCGACATTTAGTGCTTTAAACCTATGCTCTATTCCCTAGTACATTAGCGTAGGAGATGCTGTGATACCATATTGAAGAATGTCAATCACATATGTGAATTTCAGATTCATTCATTTCTAAGAATGTGAAAGCCAACCAAAATACCAAAGTTGAAGAATTACCATACGTTTACTGTCATTTTCTTTGTCAGTGTGGATCAGCCATATGTTTGTGTGGCTGCTACATATCATACATATCAAACTCTTCTCCACCTTTGACCTTCAGATCTCAGTTAATGCATTGGTAAATAAGAGCTTCCAAAGGCTTTATCAAAATGTTAACGCTGTCTTTAACTAGATACCATATATATATATATATATATATATATATATATATATATATATATATGTTTCTAGTCATGTCATTTTAATTCCAAAAATAAAAGAAACATGGAAAATACGGAGGCAGATATTGGAGTGGCCATTGATTCTGCATGACGCGTTCATGGGATAATCTGGTTTCCGCTTTGGCTGGTGTGCAGATGGCGCTGAGAGAGAAAAAAAAATGGGGACAGGCAGGCTATAGGGCTGGGCCGGATATTCACCCCTAGATAAGCTCTACTGAAACATGCATCATGTCAACAGACCAGTCTGTACATCCCAATCTAAATACACTTTGCTGTCATCAGTTGGCATGGCAGAAGAGAGAGAAAGAGAGAGAGAGAGAGAGAGAGAGAGAGAGAGAGAGAGAGAGAGATAAGTAGGATATCAACCAAGACTGTGTATGCGTCTGTGGATGGATTGACGGTGCTGCAACTCATCTCTGAGTGGATGGGAGGGGATGGACAGACATTAGTACAAACACAACAGCTGCAAAGTAACAAGCCAGACATCCACCTTCAATATCCATTATTGCCTCCATTGAGTCACAAGCAGGCACCAAGAACATTGAGTGAGTTTCAGACTCAACACGAGATCCAGCAGCATGTTTATTGTTTGCCCTGATTGCTTTTACATTCCTGTGTGCCGAAGTGGTGTGTTTTAACTGTGGCTGTGTTTGGTCCCCTGCCTGCATGCACAATTTCAGATTAGTCGTAATTACTCTTGTCCTCATGTGCCTCACGTTTGGCAGGAAACATGCACTGAAATGACCTGCTCTGAATCTGGGGGAGTAGATCATGAGCATGAATAAATGCACAAATACAGTAGGCTATTTGTGCCGTTTGCCTTGTGTTTAAACAACATAGATTAAGACAGAAAGAGAAACATATGACAGACACAGAAGAACGATAGAGACAGAGAGAAAGTGTGAGAGAGACAGACAGAGAGAGAGAGAGAGAGAGAGAGAGAGAGAGAGAGAGACACACGCACACACACACAGAGTGACGGAGGGACGATTAACTTCTCATCCAGTCTTTGCTGTTGCATAGATTGTAAGTAGCTTATTGCACAAAGCACCCTGCATGTAACCGGTGCGTTTGCATGATTTGTTTTGGGAGTTTTTTTGTGTGGTGGACATCACTGACCTCATGCAGGCAACTAAGAGCTTATGGCCTAAAATAGTCAAACTGGAGAATCTGGCAGGCTGTGCGCTTCTCAGAGTGCATCCAAAGCTATACAAGGGCAACAGGTTTACTTTCATAGACACATGACCCTTTAATCCATTATGTTGAAAAAGGTAGATGGATGCAGTAAAAAAAAATCTCATCTAGCTTGTGTTTACCTATATAATAATGCACAGCCAGGAAACCAAATCCTATAGGCTATTCAATGTATTCATGTGTTTTGTGACTACAGTTTGCTCCAGGCTGCTTTGTATACTTTGTGTTGGCTTCAACTCTCTGTTCTTTTGTTCTTGTCTTAATGCCTTTTCTTTTCATGTCTTCTGTAAAACACTTTGAATTGCCTTGTTTGTTTCTTCTAGTCAGGGCAGATCCTCCCCAGAAACTCCTGCTATTTCGTGGCTTGTTTTAGTCATTAATCACTGGAAACATTGTGCAACCAGTGTGTTGCAAAGTGTCTGTGACGCAATAAACAACAACTCTGGAGTACAGAAACTAATTCACATTCATATCAGGAAATGTCTTACTACCCTGATTTCTCAAATGGCTACAAATCACTTCTCTCTGAAGTCACTACAAAGTAAATTGATGTTTCATCTATTCAAAAGAAAAGGTGAGGCATGTAGGGTTAGCAGCCTTGATTTCTCAGATGGCAGCAAACCCCACTTTATATGTACGTATGTAGGTGGGGGAGAGTGACTGCAATGACAGTAATACTCGCCCAGTGACTGCAGATACAGTATGTCCTCTCTGCAGATCAGTTCAATTTAGTTTACTTTGGTTCAATCCATCAATATCAAAGTCTAAATTCAATCAAACTTAGCCTGACAAGCCAGACCCACATCAAGATATTTGGTCTGGGAACTCACCATTGACAGGGCTCAATCCGAGGGGCAGGATAAACGGTTGTCTTTCAAATTCCCTGTGCACACAATAGGATAGCGGTACAACCAGGCAGAGCAACGAAGAAAGTAACAAAGCTAGTTGATAGATTAAACTTTTGCCGTATCCGATCTTTGTTCTTTTCTCAAAGAAAAGTTTAACTCCAAGTCTTCCAGAAGACCACTGTTCCCAGTAGCAGCAGCCATAAGCCCCACCCACCGACTATACACATGATGTGATTGGCCTGACTAGAGTTTGGTTTTTCCAGCTCACAAGCCAACGGAGAGTGCCCAAATTAAATTTGCTGCCACTAGGGTGCATCTAGATTTCTAGGCTAAAGAAAACTGTCTTGTCCGCAAATTTGATTTCAAGGAGTTTAAAGGTCCCATGGCATGAAAATTTCACTTTATGAGGTTTTTTAACATTAATATAAGTTCCCCCAGCCTGCCTATGGTCCCCCAGTGGCTAGAAATGGCGATAGGTGTAAACCAAGCCCTTATGAGGTCATAAGGAGCAAGGTTACCTCCCCTTTCTCTGCCTTGCCCACCCAGAGAATTTGGCCCGCCCATGAGAGAGAGAGACATCAAGGCTTGCAAACAAGCAAAGTGGCAGTTGGTCAAGGCTACACCCCCCCCCTCGCCTCCTCAATAGGTACAGACACAGAAATAGCACATCCTAAGGAAAGCTCATTGTGGGACTGGCTTTAGTGGCTGTAATTCTGCACCAAGGCTGAATTTCGGGAAAGAGACTTCAGATACAGTATTAGGGGACCACTAAGGCCTATATAAAAGCATCCAAAAAGCAGCATGTCATAGGACCTTTAACATTGGCTATAAATGGATTATTTCAACACAGGGAAACACACATTGTATGGAACAACATTGCTAACAGCAAAAACAACTTTTTAAATCTTTATATCCTTAATGAGTCATATTAAAGGGATATTAAGCTGGGGAACAAAGGACCCTGGGAACATGGATACACTCCCGTGTGGAGCTGTGGTGCTCTTACCTGGATACGACAAGGGGCAAAATTAACATTTTCAACATCCTCATCAGCAGCTCTCCTGGAAACTGGAAGTACTTCACCTCCTGCAAGTGACAGAGAAAAATACATCAAAGAATTGCCAAAACAAAATGTTTAAAAATGAGAATAAAGCCTTGTTCGCACTGGACAATATTATAATATAATATAATATATTTAGCTGTGGTTAAAAATAAGAGCACTGAGCTTCAGTGTGTATTCAGATTATATAATTGCATTTACTCTTCACAAAAGCAGCCGTACTATATGCGCAGCTGCATGTGTTTGGTAAGAAAGTCTGAATAGAAATCTCCAAATTAAAAACTCCATTGTGTTGAATCTGAATCTGTCCCCTCATCCGTGTTCACAGACGCTGAAGCTGTTTGATTTAATCATGTTTCAGTCCTGTGACACTTTGCAGAGGCTTCCTTGAAATTGGTATTCAATCATGGTAATCATGATAAATATAATATAAAACATTATTTATACTAAAAGTTATGTTACTATTGTGAGAATTTCAGTTTGATGAGGCAGTGAGCAGACGTTCGCGCTATCAACTCGGCCGACAACACGCGATTACCCACGGACAGCAACATTGACCCTCTCAACAAGAACACCCCTGAGGCTCTACTCAGTAAAGAGCGTGATTTCTTTTACGCCGACATGGCGGTCCTGATACAACAATCAACAGAGTCCCTGAAGCTTTTATTGATAACTATTTTATCTCTGCTGTCAATAGCACAGAATACTCAACTTAAGCAATATCTGATCACGCTCCATTGTTACTTAACCTCTCATTCGTAGATCTCTCATGTCTCCTTTTCTACTTTGGGAGACATTAAAGGCGGAAGTCCGTGGAGAGATGATACAGTATCTTACTCTGCTAGGCAAAATCAATTGAAAGAACAAAAACAGTAACAGCTTATGGAAAACAATACAATTGGACAGCAATCTCTCAGTGTCTCCATCCACTGAATTAGATGAAGAAAGACAAGATCTTGAGATGAATTATCATTTACTCTCAATGCAAGGGACTGAAAAGATACTTTTACGATCACACAGATTTCTTTATGAGCACGGCGAGAAGGCAGGCCTTCTTTTGTTACACTCATAGTTATCCCATCTGTCCTTAATACAACCTTTAAAGGGGTTTTCTCTGAGCTATATACCTCACAATGCTCTGCTGATGATGACACAGACATGAAAGGTTTCTTGACAACCTGGAATTTCCATCCATAGCATCTAATCAGGTGAGTGATGGATCAACCTTTATAACCTAGTGAAATTGCAGACTCAATTAAACTAATGCAAAGTGGCAAGACCCCTGGATTACGGAACATACGTAATTAATATACAGTATACAGTTGCAATACAAAGTAAACACATAAAACAATTACAGAATGTCAAACAACTCAAAGTGCACATGTACATTCAGTATACATGGCTTCATAAAGAAAACATTTAAAGTGATTAAATGGAATCAGACTGTTCAATTTCATTAGAAACTGCAGGTTATAACCATTCATTTATTCCTTCTTGCTCAGACCCAGCTTTCCAGATCTGGTCAAAGAAACCTGCAAATTATCAACGACCTCAATGCTGATGGCGTTTTCTATTCTTTTTCGGATTTATCAGCAATGTTTAACCTTCCAAATAGCCATCTATTCCGCTACTTTCAAATTTGACACTATTTACAATCTCAATCGCCTAACTTTCCTAACCAACCTCCAGGTTCTATGGTTGATAAATTCCTATCACAAAACTCAAGTCAACGGGGCCTCATATCAACTGTTTAGTGTGAATTTCACCATTGTGGGATTAATAAAAGATTTTGAATCTTGAATCTTGAATCCTTATAATCTCATTTCAAACATAAAGTCAAACTGTTTGGACGCCCCATGGACCACTTGGAGCCAGGATCTCGGTGTTACTTTAGCAGAGGAGCAATGGGAGCAGATATTAGACCGCCTACACTCCTCTTCGATATGTGCAAGACACAGCCTAATACAGTGCAAGATTCTACCCAGAGCCCACCTTACAAACGCAAGATTAGCTAGAATATACCTCAAGGGAACTGATAAGTGCAACACGTGTAATCAATCGCCTGCCGACTACATGCACGTTTCTGCTCTGTCCCAAGTTATCAGCTTTCTGGTCTGCAGTATTTGATACAATTAGCAACATTAACATGTGATAATAATAATAATTTACCACACTCCTCCCTAGGAGGCTCATTCTTCTTAAATGGACTCAATCCTCCCCTCCCACACATAACAAATGGATTGTTGAGGTACTGCAATGTGTAAGGCTTGAAAAGATCAGGTAAAAAGGTCAAGGATCAGGTGGTGAAACTTCTCACTCAAACTGCAAAACTACACAGCAGATCTCCGAAACCATAAGCTATTTCTCAGCCTTTCACTCAGTTTTCAATTGCATAAAACACTTTTTTCAAAACATTACACACAATTCTCTACCTAAGACACAAACATCTAACAGGAAGTGCCTTGCTTTCCTTTTCTAAACACAACCTATCAAAATGCTAAACTTATTTACCAGGGCACACACACTCCTCACATTTGCAAACACATTATGACATAACTGATCACTGCTTTAGTATAGGCATATACATAGGTCAAAGGTCAGATTACTTGTTTTGAACAATGGATGCCAACAATAGACAGAGAGCAAGGGGAGTAGGAGGGAGAGACAGGGGACAACAACGAGGAGGAGGAGGAGGAGGGAAGAAATGGAAGGAGAGCCATCTCTGATGAGATCAGGGCCACACTTATTCATCATGTGATCAACCACGGATTGACCAATGAGAGAAGCCCATCTTGATTAGCTTTACAGTGGCGTTCAATGACTATTTCAGCCTTACAAATCAATCAGACTTTGTTTTGCACAAAGTGCATACAATTCACCCCCCCACAAAGCACACACAAACACACACACACACACACACACACACACACATTCTTTATTCTAAAAATGATACCTTTGGTTTACATATGTTTGTGGTTTTGTTTTCTTGTTTCATGCTATATACAACACCGTGCTACTCTTACAAACGTGATGTTTTGCCCAATAGATATTTTCTGTTTTACTGTAACATTGCATTGTTGTTTACAGTGCACTTTTCAACCATTTTCAGCAGATTACTTTCTCTCTAGGACATTTAAAATGTAGATAAGCCTATGAAAGACAAAAGAGCTTTAGATTTAGAACAACAGTGTGTACATGGTATATCCAAAATTTACTATTATGAAAAAAGTGTTTGCCATTTGATGCAAATGCTTCATTTTGAGATGTCAAGGAATAATCAGATGTCTTTCAGAACACTCACTTTCTTTATACGTGGAAGATTTATTATTATTTAATTATGCCCCGATATCTATACCCCCAGACCCCCAATCTTTTTCAGGTTTTAGATTTAACTTTTCAAAGAGTGAATGCTTTCTTGAAATTATCTAGCACCTCAGATACACGAATTCCCCCATTAAGATATGGATAAGCAATGTTACGTATTTAGGTCTGAATATCTGTTGACAATTATCAGACCTTACAAATTTAAATTTCCCACCTTTAATTGACTAATTTAAATTGACCTGGAAAGCTGTAATATTTTGCACATAACCACTGCTGGGAGGGTGAATTGCATTACAATGAATGTGCTTTTTTGTATAATAAACAAATGAAGTTCCTTTTTTTATGGAAAGGCAAGGCCCCCAGGATCAAGAGAGTGTTTTTAGAGAGGCATAGATCTGTAGATGGATTGACATTTCTTAACCTAAGAAAGGATTATTGAGCTGCCACTATACACAAAATGACCCCCTGGATCCAGGAACCAAAACATCTTTGAAGGTGACATAATGGGTCAAGGCCAAAACAAATAATAATAATAAAAAATGGCTAAACAATTCTGTTAATGTTACAAAGGTTTTCTAAACAAGAACAGAATGTCTGGGTGCACTCACTATCTAATAAACCAGGTTACAGTACTACTTACTGTAATAATGGATATTTTGTCTAAATTTAATAAAAAGTAGGAATTTTAAATGCAGTAAGTATTCAGCTTAACACACTTGTAATGTAGGTGTGAAGTTATAGAGTGGATGCAAATATTTACAAAATTAACACATTTCTAGAAAAACATGTTATATCATAAGGACAGTAGGTCATGAGGAAAAAAAGCTAGTAGAAATACAAAACAAAGGTGAAGAGTTGGAAATGAATAAACACATAAATGTAAGTACAGCACATCTGTGCAGTGAGATGAAGGAGCAATAAAAGCTTTTTGATACTGTTTTGGAATGACAGAGCTTTTAGGCCAAATGACTGAGTGTGTGTGTGTGTGTGTGTGTGTGTGTGTGTGTGTGTGTGTGTGTGTGTGTGTGTGTGTGTGTGTGTGTGTGTGTGTGTGTGTGTGTGGAGTGGGGGCTGGTACATTTTGGGTTTATGTTATATGTCAGTCTGTCAACATAGTATTTAGAGTGTGTGTGCATGTGTGTGTGTGTGTTGTCTTTGTGCAGGAAGGACAAGCTGTCACCAAGTCCCTCATCTGCTGACAGTGAAGCCAACACACTAGCTGTTTCTGATAGACGCTTGGTATACTCATGCACAGACAAACATATAGTCCATGAGCTTATGCATGTACAATTTGTATACAAATACACAACATTAATGTGTCAAGCTTGTCTTTACAGTCACGCATCAAGCCTTTTATTAAATCCCTGTTTGAGATACTGATTGTCTTGTGACCAATAAATGCTGAGATAATATTATAAACTATAACAGGGTGGCAGAGTCAAGCCAGTTTTTTCTCTAGAGAAAAACACCTGTCAGCCTGAAAAATATACTTTGAGCTGGTAGAGTTGCAGGGACACTGCTCATTCAAGAAAAAAATCCACCCTTGAATACTCTTGAACTGTTAAATACTGTCAGTGCATGAGGTACAAAGCTGCATTTTTGAATATGTGCTGTAATTTACATTTTGACATTTCTGTTTGCCCTGGCTTTTAACAAAATGTAAATTTAAATACCATAGAGCACAACAGTTTCGGAAGAGAATATCCCATACATATTATGAATCAGGATTTTGATTATCAGCCATTACCATCCAAAGTAGACTTACCACAAGCTACTGTAGAGATTGTGAAACAAGTGAAGAAGTACTACACTAACCGCAATCATAGCTTCAACAGCGATGTCTTTGAATGGTGGAGCTCACTGTTACTATGGAAATGTGAGTGAAAGAATGGGAAATTCACTTCTAGAACCAGAGCCGTTCAAAAAGTGGGCGGTCACTGTTGAGCTTTTCATGAAACCTTAAATCTGCACCATCCATTTTGTTCTTTAACTTTATATGCTGTTTAATTTTCTTAACTTTGCTGTGTTTTTATCAGATAGTCTGCCATTTTACTCATTTTAATGTTGCTTGGCCTGTGGTATTGCTGCTTGTAGCTTTCTCCAGAACCATTGTACCCCATAATTACTTACAGAAGGACCACTGCATACTTCTGACTTACTGTGTACATCTACATTAGAGGAAAACATTGTAGTACTAGATTAACGTGAAAGAGAAATGTTACTGGTTACGTTGCAGATTCAGATTTCACTCACAAAATATCACAACTAAATTAGTAATCACAGTTTTATAGTTAGATGCCATTTATTCCGTTATATTAATGACTTATGTAAAGAGTTTTTGATGAGACTTTTGATTGCAAAGCCCAAATCATATGGTCCATTCGGTCTCTGTCAACAGAATGACAAAAACAAAATAGAGACCTATACAGCTTGATTGTTTGGGCACGTAAGGCATGGGACGAGAGGCCAAAACATTTCATTAATGCTATGAATGCTGTAAATGCAAGCATGCATAACACCACGACACACACACACACACACACACACACACACACACACACACACACACACACACACACACACACACACACACACACACACACACACACTTTTTATCACAGGTTATCACTTTGTATTCGTGAATGCAGGGTGAGCATGACTGTCCTCACCTTTGTTTTCACCTTCACCCTGCCAGCTGCTACACAGTGGACTCTAATCTCACCAACACCCTCTTCACTCTACACTAAAAACCGAAAACCATTTTTCTATGGAGCAGAGTGTTTCCTAATATAATTGAATCATGCTGTTCTCTCTCTCTCTCTCTCTCTCTCTCTCTCTCTCTCTCTCTCTCTCTCCATGTGTGACCTGTAGCCAAACATATTTTTTGGGAAATATAAAAAACTTCGAGGTCAAGGTGTTCAGGGTTGTTGAGTATGGAGAGGCACTCATCAGGAAACAATCAGGATACACTCTTTTTTGTTTTCCTGCTGAGAGAGTACAAAACAGATTGTCTAGATGGTTGACCACAGTCCCAGCCCACTGTGTTTGTGACAGAGACACAAAAATTTGTTTTGTTCCTCCATGGAAAACAACATTCTCCCTAATCTGTACCAACATGATATATGAAAGTCATATATTACAACCCTCAGTGACTGGCAAAGACAAGCAAACTAGAGCTAAATGTTTAACCCCCATAAAAGCTAATTATTTGATGTCTGATGTTTGAAGTGCCCTCAAATAGAGAGAACTTCAAACATTGTGCCCTGTTGTGTTTGTTGTGTTTTATTCATACTAGCAGCGTGGCTTTAGGGATGGAAATGTTGGACTCTCAGTCAGTCCATCACTTTGGTCCAGAGTACTGACTTATCTCAACAGCTATCAGGTGGATTGCCATAAAAAAACTTATGTACAGACATTGATGGTGCCCGGAAGATAAATGCTAACGACTTTGGTGATCCTCTAATTTTGCTTCCCACGCCATCATGAGGTCACACTTTTGATGTGTCCAGTGTGATTTATGACTAAGTACCTGCAAAAATTTTGACGCTACAGTCAGCCTCAGCTGTACTTTGTGTTCAGTGCTAACTAACAAATGTTAGCATGCTAACTCTTTAAACTAAGGTGGTTAATATAGCAGACACTATAGGCTCCCCACCAACTACCTCCAACAGGAAAGAAAATGTAATCATCCAATTTCAAATCCATTTTCATGGTTCATGTATTTCTTGCAATAAGTTCAATCATTATGAGGGTGCTTAGAGAAATAATCATCCAGTTGCCTGCATAAATGTATTTTAAGATTCTGTTCATCTTTAGCGTCTTAGCATTCTTTGAACTCCAACAATTTAATTCCACTTCCCATTCAGTCGTGTGTGAATTATATAAGTGAACACGAATGTTACTGTATGTTGTTGACTTCATGTCTCTGTGAGTGATTGACAACTAATCTCCCCACCGGCAATCCCTTTCCATGGATGTACTGAGTCCGGCTGAGAGGCTATAGCCAATCTGTGTGACTGTTGAGATATTGTTTCACATTTATAAAATGCAGAAAAAAGCTATTTGAAAGTCTCTTGGAGATGTCTTTTACCATTACAATGTGCCTGACGCAGCAGGCAAATTGGCAATTGGAAGAGCCAATTTTAATGTCACTCTGGGAGCAAGTTAACCATTCTCATGTAGTGTTTTTCTTTTCTTCCCTCATCTAAACCCTGAAGGCTTCCTAAAACTGTATTTTTTACCCTAATTTTTGGCAATTCCAGCATGAGCAAGATACTGAACCTTGCGCCAGTCTCTTAGTGAAATTTAACGTAGCCATCATCAGCAAAGTCTTTTCCATCTGTCCGAAGAGCAATCTACGTCTTGTCGTCTTGTTTTTCACTTTAATGGTAGATTGTGGTGATAATTGATCAAATGTGATGGGCTTTGACAGGCTAAGAGAGGCTGGTTTGTAAATTTAAGGGGAAAACATTATTATTTGAACTGAATTTGTGTGTGGACAAAAAAGAAAACGTCCCCACACGCTTAATTTTGGGCTTAAGCCTGGGTTTTTAAAGGTTAAAGGTTAGAATCATGTCTTGGTTAAGGTTGGGGTTCAGCATGTAGCAGTTAAGGTGAAGCCTCCAGTTGCAGGGAACATGGAATTGGGTAATTTCTTGTATTAGGAGTTTAGGCTTCCGAATCCATCACGGCATTTAAGAAGAAGAAAGGGTTGTTACACACGAGAGGGGGGAGACAAGGCAGCCAGGCAGGCGGTTGGGCAGGTAACAAATGTTAGCATGCTAACACTTTAAACTAAGGTGGTTAATATAGCAGACACTATAGGCTCCCCACCAACCACCTCCAACAGGAAAGAAAATGTAATCATCCAATTTCAAATCCATTTTCATGGTTCATGTATTTCTTGCAATAAGTTAAATCATTATGAGGGTGCTTAGAGAAATAAATGTGACAAACACCACTAGGCATTTTAACCAACTGACCTGCTCAGAGAGCTGCTTGCCTCTGAGGAAGAAGCCCAGCAGGCAGCCAATGACCACGGCCAGCACAGACAGGATGAGTAGTCCGTTCTGTTTGCAGACATTCTTCACCCGCCCCCACACTTCGTCCAGAGCCACCGCCATCCTCCTCCTCCACCACCTCCTCCTCCTCCTGCTTGTCCTGGTCCTGACTGCAACTTCGCAAACCCCCGGCAGCAAAACCACCAGAGCAGGCCCCCCCCCACCTTTTTACCACTTATTCAGCCATCTAGAATCAGCACAGAGCCAACAGCCGCCACCACTCCGGAAGAAATAGAAAAGTGTGGACGCAGCAGGTGGGGCAAGGATGAAGACTACTGAAGGAGAAGGTGGGATTGAGACAGAAGAAAGAAATTAGAAAGAAAAAGTTCAAAGAAAACAAAAAAAGTGGGGATCTTCTTAACGGAGGGGGGGGTGAAAAGTCAAATTAAGGAGGTAGTTGTCCAAAAATAAAGCACTTCAGGAGTTTCTGTGTTCCTTTTCTGAGCTGCTTCCTTGATTATTCCACATGAGACTAAGAGCATCACACACTCTTTATCTGTGTCTATATGTGTCTGTCTGTCTCTCCCTCTCTCTCTCTCCCTGTCAGTCACCTCCCTCTCTGTCTCTCTCACCCCCCACACATTCCTCCTGGTGGCCAACAGGGGGCTCTGCGACAGCTGGTGGTATTGTCATCAGGGTTAATACCACGATCCTATTAGGCTGTGCTGCACGACTCAGATCTAAGGCTGGATTAGAGAGCTCTCTGAACAATTGGACAGCAAATTGTTCCAGACCACAAAAAAAGAAGAATAAAACGGAAAAAAATGTGCACAAGTGACATGAGGTAAATAACAGCATAGAACAAAAAAAATGGTGAGTTGTTTTTCTGTTTTACAGAGGTACCACACACATGATTGAACATAATGATGGTGACACAACTGAAGGTACACACAGAAATAAGCACGTAAACACAGTTAGTAGGCCTATGTGTCCTCAGGAATTACTTATCATAATTTATGTTCTCAGGCACACACACACAAACACACAGACACACACACACACACACACACACACACACACACACACACACACACACACACACACACACACACACACACACACACACACACACACACACACACAGTATACTGTGGAGTGTGTCTTCAGATGGCTACAGGCAGATCTGTGAGACACATTCTGGTTCAGTGTGGGCAGGGTAAAGTGGAGGTACTGAGTGGTGGAGGAGCCTTTTTCTCTTTTTCCTTACCGTGCTGTCGCTTTGTCCTTCCAGCAGTGCTTGTCCAAAGCGATGTGCTCCCAGTTGCTTATGGGAATTTGAAAACTTCTTGAGGGTGATACTTAATACTGTCCTTGAATTGTTTTTTTGTATCGCCGGGGGCTCATTTATACATCATTCACACACAAACACACACAGAAGGTCATAAATATATCTGAGCACTTTCATACTCTGTGGTTAGCAGTCCATTAGGCCTACATACGCAGTGGCCCAGGTTGAGTGTACTAATGTGAATGTATGTCAACCAATATTTACATAATTGAATCCACAAGCAATTTCATTACCACATATTCTATATAGAAGGTGTCTTCAATTTGCACTTACTGTAAGATGTAATTGGACAGCTAAAGAAGCAAATGTGTTATATGTGCACACAGCACATACATAGTCTTTTGTAGTCAGAAGTCTGGCTAAAGACGACCTGTGTTGGGCAAGTTACAGTACTTGAAAAATGTAATCAAAAAAATATTTCCAAGAGTAATACCAGAAAAGGAGACATTGTGTTCTGAGAAGACAGGGAGACTCATATTGTACAGCATTCATAAAAAAATAGAATGACTACTTTAATGATTCTGCTTCAAAGCAACCCAGGAAGTAAGGAGATGAACATGAATTACATTGTGTGACTGAATTCAACAGGCTATTATAAAAATGAAATGTCACTGCTATGCAGCAGGCTGCAACTACTAGGAGAACAGTTGCTCAGTGTCACAGGGATTTAATGAATGAAAATAAATGAATGAATAATCACTGCCAGAATTATTCTGTAAATAAAACCACAAAACAGTCCAATTTCCTGTTATTAAAATAGTATGGCTCTGTGCAGTATGTACGTAAGCTTTGTACACAACAAACGTCAATAAATTACCCTCTAGGCAAAAAGCCCACAGCAAGTTATGTCTTATTGAAAGCTTCTCTTCACTTGTAATGTACAGCATGTTCTGCTAGAATAACTCCAGCGTCTCAGAAACACAAAGAACTGAATGTGCAGTGCATCCTAATTGAGGTCTGATGGCTATAAGTGATTAAATTAAAATTAATATGTTTTTAGTGAGATAAAGGAGTATACAGTACAGTAGGTTGTAGACATGAATGTGTGTAAATTAGCGAGGCCCCTCCTGGCGCTTTGGTTATCAACAGGACTTTTGCTAAATTGGTAAAATCAGTTTAAATCAATTAATTTTGCTTTTCTCTTTAGACTACCCCTAAACTAAAAGAAATTCCAAGCAATGCATGTGAAAAACAAGATTTTAGACCACAAATGTACAAATTTGTTTTCCCAATGATGTTTTGAGTTGAAATTTAATCATGGTGTCATAGCCATTTATAAAATAGAGAAATCTTAGTATGTAGCCCATTTTGTGGTTCTTGTATCTTTAATGTTGTTGCTGACAACAGGTCTTTTAACTTGTTAAGTGAGATGTATCTGCTTTTGCAGTTCAATGTAGTGCTCAATAAGAAAACGCAAATTAGAACGAAATATTTACATATTAACCAAACCATTAACTTACCAAATCACCTGGGAATGTACAGTGTATAATTTTTCATTTTTCACATTCGAAGAAAAAAAAAAAACATTCACTGACTTGACATGGGACTCCCAGAGATTGACTGAGTGTTTACCTTAAAACAGAGGTTAATTTAAAATGTCTATGTTATCTGCACTATAAAGTGTAATCCGGTTGGCATGTTTGCTGTTTAGCTATAGGAGACAGGATTTCAAAATAACAGACATTAGGTCCATCAAGTGCATGTCCTTGACTTGCTCAGTGATGATGATCAAAACAGAGAGAAGAGAATGCAGAAAGATGCTCATTACAGCCTGTTATAGAAGCAAAAAAGCAAGCAAAGACAGGGGTTCTGTTGGACAGTGGCGCAGATGGGGAAATAAAAGGTAGAATAATTGAAAAAAAATAAACTAAATGAAAAATATGGAAAATGACATTGAGGGACCAGATGAAGAAAATGTCATGAGAGCACAAATAGGCCCAAAGTAGATCAACTTATGAGGTTTTGAGGACAAAAAAAAATGTATCTTGCAATTACAAGCAACAAAAGAGTCCCTGTGCATACACCCTCAGACCTCCATCATCCTGATTACATTAAAGTCCTGCACAATGCAAACAGCTTATTTCATTTCCATTAACATCAATGTCTCACGTGTGACACATGGTAAAAACCAGAGGCTCTCCTGTTATGTTAACATAACAAGCTTTTTCATGATGGGTGATATTACTCTAATTGTAATCCCAGATGCCACATCTGCTCTGAGGCTGCTGTGTAGGCTAATCCTTGACTGGGTTCCAGGATGCGCTGTCGTCTGCGGCTAAAGACGTGGACTCGGATGCTGGCGGGCCTCTGCATACAAAATCCACTGTGGTCTGAAATGCAAATCGCTAATGCCATTTTTTTTGCACTGCAGAGAATGTCATTTAAAAAAAGGGCACATGCCACTTCAGTTGTAGATCGGAAAGCTATTCAACATCTCTGCATCCAGCACAGTGAAAATTAAAGCCTCTGACAACGGTTTTCACTGCAGTGTTATTGATATCCACAGGGACATCTCGCTCAAAATCAAAATGCTTTAAAGAGATTTTACAAGGCACAAACAGGCACAAAGGATAGTTGGATATAGATGGATGGATCTCGTCCTTTAGCTTTCAATGCCAGAGAATACTTGGCAAGTCTTTCCAATTATTATAGGATGATGAAACATGCATTGGAGATGTTGTGCACTCTTTTACACTTTGTCACAGACTCTGAAAAGGGGTTTATGTGAACAAGGAAAGCAACACACACAAAAAAAAACTGAATTCCTCCTAATGGCATTTCAATGGAAGGCTATTTCAAATTCACCATGAAGAACTTATTCAACAGCCTAATGTACTGTTGCAACACACATTATATGCATAACCTGTATCCATGTTCCATCCTGATGTTTTCTACAAAAGCGTGACATGTTGCTATGTTGTTATGGTGTGAAGTGCCTGTAGAAATAGTTTTGTTTATTTTTGCACTTGTGTGCTTCCGGTGGAGAGAGAAATGTACAGATCATGGGATTGGATGACATTCTATGTAGAGCAGATGTAAAACTTTATACCAAAAATTCACTGACAAATGAATTGGGCTTTTTGATGTGGTGCTGTACCCCCTGATGCTGTGAGAGCCAGTAAACCTGTAACGATGCAGCCATTATACTCTGCAGCTCTCTGAATTTCAATCACTTTTTTTTAAATTTATTTCCAGACATGTTATGCACTGCACTCATGCCCAGGAAATACCAATGGAGGTGTTAATTGGACTAATTTTGAATTTTAAAGCAAGAGCTCAAGGATGTCATCAAAGTGTAAATTGAAGCATTGTTTTCAGTTTGTGAAAAATACATAGAGGAAATCGTGCTGTTCAAAGCAATACACTTTTGTTTACAGGGTGCATAACAAGGAAGGCCAAAATAAAATAGCAATTAGAGTGAGAAGAAGTGCAGCACATTTGAGGCTTTTCTGTGATTTGCAGTGGCAATAATTGCTGTGCAGCACCATGGGGGGGGGGGGGGTGTTATCTGTCATGTGGCTGAGGGCAGTGATGGAGGATGTTTACCTTCTGATGGGGAGGAGAGATGGATGGGAGTGGAAGGTAGAGGTGGGAGGAGGGGGATGAAGAGCCGGTTAGTGCCAGTGGCAGAGGTCGTGTCACTGCTGGGATCACTTGCCTCTCGTGTCAGCACGACACATGAATGAACAAGGCACGTGAGGATGGACCTCAGTATGAAATGTGCACACTGAATTTGAAACTGCATTTGTGACTATAATGTGTCCATTTCTGTATGTGTGTGTGTGTGTGAGTGTGTGTGTGTGAGAGAGATAGAGGGTGTGAGTGTGCAAATGTGAGTGATGTATATGAACAAGTAGGTGAGTGTTCTAACCGCCACAACCCCCCCACCGCTGTCAAATAATCTCCTTTCTTCTGCCAATTTTTCCCTGTTTCTGGATTGGACTGGCAGAGATAATCTGGGATTAGAGCGAGCAGTCAGGCCTGGTGTGTTTCTCATTCATGTAGACGGGGCAGAGATGTTCAACATCCACAGGTCATTAGCTGCAGGCCTTAACATATTCCATTACATATCATCTCTGGGCAAAGTTTTAGCAGATTTGGGAACTTTGCATGTTAAACTGAGAGAAAGGATGAATGCGGTTGCCGCCTGTTGGTCTGTAGTGGAGCAGCTGATTCCATCCTGATCAGTCTAAATGAATGTAGTCCAGAAATACTAGCAGATATATGTGACTGACAGGTAAGCTTTTTGAATGATCTGATCCCTCTTCCTAAATGTTCTTTTTTGTTCCCTTCTGTCCCTCTGGCACTTTTCCTAATTGAGGTTCCTATATCCAGATTATTCCAGCATTGTTTTACATTTTTCATGTAACAAAATGTTTGTGCGTTTAATGATGGAATACATTGTATTGGGTAGCAGGAAAGATTATTTTCTTTGACTAACTGCTCCATTCCTTAATCTTAGCAAAGGTAAAATGACTGATAGGACTCAGGTTATCCTTCTTTTCTTGCTTACAACCAGGGGTGTCGGACTGGGGGGGAAAAGGGACTGAGTACCCAGGGCCCTCATGTGAGGAATGGCCAAAAATATGCTAGAATGAATAGCTGTGGATGCGGGGAGGGGCCCATAGAAAATGCCTTTCTACAGGGCCCAGAATTTTGTGCTACGCCCCTGCTTAAAACCCCTTTGTAAAGCTCATGCTTTTTGGTAACTATGCAGTTGTAAACAGAAATACAGGCAAGCAAGAATGGGAAAAACTAGTTTACTTTGAACCTCCAAAGGTCAACCTTTGGTTCTTTAAAGCTTTGATATTTGAAATGTTTGTAGTTCTTCAACTCTTTTTTAACCCTCACCAGTGACTAATCTTCTGTTTTCTCAGATTATGAAGAGGGATTCTTTTTTTCATTTTAAAGGATTACATTATTTATTTACTACTTACAGCGTTGGCCTTCACACAAGGATCACACAGCATCTCTCACCTATGATGGTATTTCTGGACAGATGTTTTTTTTTTATGTACAGAGTTAAGATCAATGCTCATCACTAAGAATGTTTGGAATTGTAGGGGTCCACTCTCTCTTAAGGGTGATGACTGAAACTCTTTTGCAGTCTAATCATATCAGAGAATATTTCCTTGTGATGTGTTACTGCAATGGGAGCCCCTGATCCTGTCTCATTAAAAATCTCTGTGTGAATTAATTTGCTTTTCACTGTCCATCTTAGAGATGATCATATAGCTCATACCAGCAATGCCCCAGAAGAATTATGTCAATATTTCACGTTGAAGCTTTACCTTAGTTTATTCTTTGTTTAAACACTATTTGGTACATGTGTGTAAATGCTCATTTAGTCAATTCAAGTTTTAAATAATTTGAAGAAAATGTATGGGCAATTTGGGTTGGTCGGTGCGTCGGTAAGCCAGTTGGTCAGTCCACCACCTTGGTCAAGTAGAAAATATATAAAAACTATTGGATGGATTTCCACACAAAAAAAAGTATAGGCATTCATGGTCCCCAGAGAATCCTCATTAATTTGGTGAAGCCCTGACTTTTCCTCTAGCGCCATGGTGCATCACCATCATCATTCATTATCGGGTCAAACTTTTAAATTGTCCAATACTGCTACATGAATGACATTCCCATCCAATGAGGTGCATGAGTGGGGAGGGTATAATATATATATATATATATATATATATATATATATATATATATATATATACAGTACAGGCCAAAAGTTTGGACAAACTTTCTCATTCAATGCTTTTCCTTTATTTTCATGACTATTTGCATCATAGATTCTCACTGAAGGCATCAAAACTATGAATGAACACATATGGAATTATGTACTTAACAAAAAAGTGTGAAATAACTGAAAACCTGTCTTATATTTTAGATTCTTCAAAGTAGCCAACCTTTGCTTTTTTTATAACTCTGCAAACCCTTGGTGTTCTCTCAGTGAGCTTCATGAGGTAGTCACCTGAAATGGTTTTCACTTCACAGGTGTGCTTTGTCAGGATTAATTAGTGGATTTTTTCCCCTTATTAATAAAAAAGCAAAGGGTGGCTACTTTGAAGAATCTAAAATATAAAACATGTTTTCAGTTATTTCACACTTTTTTGTTAAGTACATAATTCCATATGTGTTCATTCATAGTTTTGATGCCTTCAGTGAGAATCTACAATGTAAATAGTCATGAAAATAAAAAGGAAACGCATTGAATGAGAAGGTGTGTCCAAACTTTTGGCCTGTACTGAATATATATATATATATATATATATATATATATATATATATATATATATATATATATATATATATATATATATATAAAACAAAACAAAACAAAACATGCAAGGATTAAATCCTCCTTTCAATACCATAGATAAAGTGCCACTATCCATGCCAAAACAGTTATTTATGAACTTCAATATTCAATGGAAAATAATCTCAAAATGAAATAGCACAACGTGGTGTCCACGCTCACAAGGCGGAGAGCGGAGTTCACTTCGGAAGTGTTTTAACCAAACTGAACAAGTGCTGCTGGTAGCCGGCGTCCTGGAGCTCTCTAGCGGCTAAATACAACCAGCAACTGCCACAACTTTTACAATCCCAAATATTTCCAACATTGTTCAAACCCAGAGAAATCTGTAACTTTATTCAAGGTAGCGGTGAGTTTAATTTGGTCGCATGTCAGTTGCATCATATCTTCCCTTTACCCCCCTCTAGTTGCTCTAACTTCCCGAGAACCAATGGAAATACCAAGGGCACGTTCAATCTCAAACCGCCGTGCACCAATTTGCTACGTTTTTTCGGTTAAACGACATGTCTCCTTGAAAGGGTGTGAAACAGTGTGAAACTCATGAGGTACGCAGCGTACCAGATGGTGATGGAGGAGTTGAGGATGGACTCGATGATGGCAGTGAATAATATCAACATCATTGTCTTCGGTAGGTTCAATTTATTCAGCTGCCGCAGGAAGTTGTATCTTTTTAATGAGGGAGCTGTTCAGCTTCAATTTGATGCTCTGGGAGATGATGGAGCCTAGGAGGCGCAATGACTCCACAGTGTTGACTGGATTAGAAGTGGTGCTTATATGTCCTATTGATATACTGGCTTGTACCTGCACTGCACCACACCACCGGTCATGCCATGCTTTCACCGTTCTCTGTTTTCATCAATAAAGACCTATAGCAGTAGGACAAGAGTGCATGCAGGCCTTCGCTGCATTCCTCCCACAAGCACCAGATAAAATGACTATTAGGCCTAATACATGGTAGACTACATCTCCTATAATTACAGTGTATGGTCAACAGCTCTGGATTATGTACCTCTTAAAGAGAGAAAATAAAAGAGTGAGAGGTGTACTGTGCTGACCACAGCGCTATTAGATCCCAGTAGACTGTAAACCTAATGTACAGCCTATTATTTGTGTCCACCAACATTGCATTGGCTACTGTAATAGAAGAGGCGTTGAGACATTACTTCCACTGAATTTACATTAGCAATCAAAATTTGCAAGTATACAATCAAAACTCAAGACTTCAGTTCTAATTTCTGAGAAAATCACACATAATTTAATGGACCCAGCATTTAACTGAGTAGACTTCCAGGGAATAATTAGTGATGAGATGGTGCAGACATAATCTCTACATCCTTGTGTCACTGCGTTACAGTGTGTAACTGTAAGTCAAGAATGGCAACGCTAAAATGTCAAAGGGGGAAATATGTGCGGCTGTTAAAATTCTATTATTGACTAATAATCTTAAACTATCCAAAAACTAATGCGGATTAAGTAATGCTGTGTGTGTCTGAGAGATAGAGAGATAGATAGAGAGAGAGAGAGAGAGAGAGAGAGAGAGAGAGAGAGAGAGAGAGAGAGAGAGAGAGAGAGAGATAGTTTTCTTCAGATTCAAAATGTTCCACCTCCGTCCTTCTGCGTGTTCACACACACAGCTGATGACAAAACGTCTCACAGAACCTTACACTGAGGATGCAGGGAATTTCTTCACCTTAATCCACGGATAAGAAGTGTTTTTTTCTTTTTCTTTTCTGTATTCATTCGCCTGCTGCATCATGAGCGCTGAATGCAGCAGTTACCACAGCGCTGACGGCGTGTTTGTGGACGGATTCTCATGCCCCAGACCGGGCAATGCCGTTGCTGCTGTCTACTGCTGCGGATTTAACGATGTCAAGTATTGCTGTGACGATCCCAACAGTTTTTTCCCGTATGAGTACGGATACATGTGGTGGCTGAGGTGAGGGCAAATTTCCATTTAGCAAAAGTATTTTTTCACTTCTTATTAGTAGTCATCTCTCTCTCTCTCTCTCTCTCATTTCTTTAAGAAAAACAAAAACTTATTTTGTCACTCGTTTGTAAGTCCTTAACATTCTTAAGATGCAATGCAGTCATATTCCTTCATGATCAACAGATGAGCTTCTCACTGTGTGCGTTGTTATACAGAAATGTGGGCAGCAGCACCTGCTTTAAAACCAAAGACACTTTGTGACTCAGCTTGACCAAAAAAAAAATCTAATTACCACCTCTGCTGGAGGGCTTTGCACTTACATTGTTTATCCCTGCTCTTGTATGGTTAATTCTTATTCTTATTTGATATACTCCTTTTTATCTTTCTCTATTTTTATTTATTTATAACATATTTGAAAACACTCTTACCATTATGATTAAAGTTCTCAGTACTTCATTTTTACTTTAATGCAATATATCACCTCATATCCTTAATTGAGTTATTTCTATTTCTATATTTTATCTTCACTCTTCCATCCTACTCATCATCTCCTCTCCTCTCCTCTCCTCTCCTCTCCTCTCCTCTCAGTATTGGCGCTCTGGTTGGTCTATCCATTGCAGCAGTGGTCCTCCTTGCCTTCCTCATCACTGTGTGTGTCCTCTGCTACCTTTTCATCGCCACCAAACCCAGTTGTCTTGACAACGGCCTACCCCTCAGAACTCCAGGTTAGTATGTGGGTCTCTTACTGTAGGTGTACTATGATAACAGGTGTTACTTAGTTTTATTTGAATGCGCTCTTACTTGCTGCAATTACCAAGTTTTACATTTAAATGATGCACAGAGTAGCTGCTGTGATTTTGAACAATGAGCAATTGAGCTCTTGTCTGTGTGCTTTTTAGCAGGAGATCCCAGTGAAGGACCCAGTCATGGGAGAGCGACCTGCGTCTCTGGTCCACAGGGATTCAGGAAACACTTCATGAGCAGGAAACTGGACTGTGATAACCAGCCGCCGGACCCCGAGCTCCTGTTCCAGAGGTGTTTCACAGCTACCGCCACCGGCCTGAAAGTGGAAAATCCTTTGTAGGCCGCAGAGATACTTGTTGTTAAAAAAAAAATGAGGCCAGCAGTCCAGAAATCAAGAGAGTCAGTGTGTCTGAAGGCAGAATGTGCTACCAGGGAACTGCTGGGACAAAAAAAAAAAAAAAAAAAAAAAACACTATGAGGGCTTTGAATCAAAATTGCGTAAGCATACACAATGAAAGCTCTCAAAAGCATGGATTCAATTTCTTCAGACACTAAATGACTCATAACCCATACGTGTTTCAGCACCCTGCAGCAGTAATTAAGAGCATACAGATGGAATGAATTATCCACCATCTTCTTGGAACATAAGGTGTTTAAGTGGCCTCAAGAAAGCCAAACCCTTGTTGAATTATTAAGGCATATGGTAGGGGGGGACTGAGGACATAGGCCTGTTAAGATCCAGTTTAGACTCAGGATGCACAGTTTCATGTGTGAGCCTGACACACCAAGACAGCAGAGTCTAGGATAGCTAGGCTATAAAGTCAGGGTGCACCCTGGTGAAGTAGGGTGCTGTATACTTGTAACCACATCTGCTATATTTTACTCAGGGACTGAAGGATTTGTGGGGAAGCTCTACAGTGTGATGAGACCAGAAAAATGACAGCGCTGGTTATTAATTCAAGTGCATTAGATGACAAGAGACCTCTTGTAATCATTAATGTTTGACTGTCTCCTACCAACACTCAGACCTGTTTTTTGTTTTTTTTTAACCATGACCAATTTCAGCCAGAGACACATCAAGGAACTGACTTTTCTTTTTAAAAGATGAATTTTGGCAGTTTTGCCTCTACAGTAATTGACAGCTGCCAGTGGAAGAGGCAGACACGGAAATAGCAGAGAGAGTGGTATGACAAAGGTCCCCAGCTGGAATGAATTGAACATTTATTGCAAATGGTTGTACACTTTGCTCTTTACAGCAATGGCGCTCTCAAGATAATCTAAGTCTCAACATGGATTCTGCTGAGATGTGATAATAAAGACATACAAGAACACTAAATCTTATTTAAATTGACAATACCAAAATGATAGCACATAAGGAGGACGTTGGGGCAGTGGAGCTTGCTGTGGCAGCATCAGAATAGCAACAGTGATAGGTGCCAAGTTAAAATGGCCCACTCTAAACCTGCCTAAACCTGCATGAATATGATTGGATATTACTAGTGAGCTGAAGAGTGAATGAGCCAGCATGAGTACACATTCTTGGTAGATTACTTCACAACAAGTACACCGTGTTTCCAATGATTATGTGATTAAAGATAAGAATTGCCACTGTGAGTTGTAAATTCACACATTTGCTACTCAAACTAGACTTTCTTGATTGTATTTCATAGCTCACCTGAAAGAGACAATGACTCATACAAAAGTAATCTCACTCAATCATTACTTATGAGCCACCAGAAGCGTGTGGCGGTGTCTGTATCTGCAGGGACCCTGCCCTCTGACTGGATTTTCTTACTTTACTGTGTTGGGGACGGTTCTGGGAGTCAGCCTCTATAAAAACCTAGCGACCAGGTGCCAGATCATTACCACACATCCAATACGGAGCTATGAAAAATGGTAACCATCATGAACCTTTTTCACAGCAGACATGTTGACTTGTCATAGTAGGAAAAGCACAGCAGAAATTGATAACCTTAACGATGGCTCAATTCCATCAAGTGTCCCAGTAAGCTATTTCAGTGAGTCAGCATGTACAATACCAGGACCTCTCCTAAGTGGAATGCAGCCATCATTAATGGTTTTGAATACACCTGTGCTTTTCCTACTATGACATGTCAACATGTCTGCCGTGAAAAAAGGTCTATTGAGCCGGGGAGGAAGTGCCAACTTTGAATGTTGTGTTTACAAACCGCAACCTACAAATCCTACTCATTCTGCCTTTAAGCCAAAAGCCCCCACCAACGCAGCCCGGTGCGTTTGAACGCTTATCTGTTTTTGGTCTTAACTCCCACTTAACTATTGAGATTGCAGATGAGAAAAAAAGTTTATATTTATAATTTTTATAAAAGTTATATGGACCAATTAAATGCAATTCAAATGTACCTTTTTGTTGTGAAGGTATGGTGTGTGATACACAGGCAGCCTCTGAGACAGTGGTCCTGGTTGAAACTGTAGAAAAACAGCTGAGCTGCCCATCTCATTCTGAGGAGATTCAGTGTGATGTTGTGGTTCAGGTGTAGGTAAGAACAGGGTTGCTGAGTGTCAAAAAGAACATCTCATGCACCTTAATTTTTTTAAGATACATTTTTTATTTATTTTCCATTTAAACAACAAAAACAGAACAGACAAACACACTTGAACAAGAACAAACCCCTCCGCGGAGCCAGCGCTGAGCTATCATTTTCTTGGTCGCCGTTGAGCCAGCTAACCAAACTTTCCTCTGTCTCCCAAGCAGATGTAATTTAGAGTCGTCATTAAGTAACAAAACAATCGGGTCAGTAGGAATTAGACATCCTATCACATCAGATATTATTGATGTTGTTTTACTCCAAAACTCATGCACTTGTTCACACTCCCAGACCATGTGCATGAAAGTTCCAGTTTGTTCAGGTTGGCAGAAAGTGCAATAGGGAGTAGGAATGCCTTTGGAGATGTATCTCTTCTGAGGAGTCCAATATGTCCTATGGCATATGTTAAAGTGGATCTGCTGGTGATTTGGGTTCTTGGAACAGTGGGGAAAGTTGTCCCAAACTGTCTCCCAATTAATTACATTCCCCTCCGGGCTCAGCTCTCGCTCCCATTTCTTTACTACAGCCTACTAGTTTAAAGGCTACTGATATACTTTAAATAGGACAAACACAAAACTTTCTGACCACTGTGCCACTGAGCTGAAGACATTTTTTTCAGTCTCCTTTATTTCAATGATTCCAAACTGACCAACTTAAAGGATGCCTTCATCTACTTTCAAGTCTGACTTGGGCATGTTGAGTACTGTTTTAAAAAATGTGAATCTATCCTTTATTTCTTTTAAGTGAGAAATAAATAACTGTAACTGACTAAATTGTCATCTGTCTTATCAAATTCACAGTACATTTGGATTACTGTTTTACATCCAAACACATAATGGCAGTATAACACTGCATAGTCTCGCATTGCCAGACCTTCCTCCACCGCGGCGCTGCAGAGGAGGTTCTGGTCCACACAGCATTCCGGGATGAGAGAAAAACATGCTCTGGTTTATTGGCATTTCTTTAAACCAATCACAATCGTCTTGGGTGGTGCTAGGCACCGGGAAAAGCCGCAGTACCGTTGAAAAATAGCCTCGGGAAGGAACTTGTTTTGGTGGAACATGTGTGTTCAAAGTTTGTTCTAGTCGTGCAACAGAAATTGGACAGATATTCTAGCTAGCTGTCTGGATTTACACTGCAGAGATCTGAGAAAAGGTTAACCATAGTCCTCATAAATCGACCAGAGTTTAAAATGCCAACACAAAGGAAGCCCAAGGCAATGGCTATCCGGCCTAAATGAGTGAAATTTCCGTCGGCAACGGATCAGTCCCGGAAGTAGAACGTCATTGATATGGACTAGACACTGCAACTTGCAACATCGTTAAATGTTGCACCAGCGTTTTAGCTTTTGATTGCTTTGCAGTGTTACTCTATGTAGAAAGGCCTACATAAGAGATCACAAAACTGCATGCTTGTGGCCCACTTGCACATATTCTCTGTATCTACTGGATAGTCAATTCCTTCTTAAAACTTTCAAGTGCCCTTGTTTTGTAACTCAGAATGGTAGCTTAAGTATTTATAAATTCATGCAAAATATTCATGCCTTGTGTTGGTGAATGCATTTTGCTTGTGTAATTGTAATTGTTTTATGTATCCATTTTTAGAGGTCAACACTGTCCTGTCTGTTATTTTCTCTGTTAAAATGTGCTGCAAAAGTGAACACTTTAAAGCGAAGTAGAAAAGACCTCATTTAACAGTATGTTCATAAATGTGTGTACAGGTTATACAATTGTGGTGGGGGAGCAGGGAATTCAGACCCAAATGCAGAGAGGAGGCAGGCAGGAGGTGGTCAAACTGAGGTATTTAATATAACAAAGGGCGGCAGTACAAGGACTGGAAACATACAAAATAGAACACTGACGGCAGGAGCAAACAGAACACACAAAGGAACAAACACCAGACATGGGCAAGCACACAAGACGATCTGACAAGAGACAAAGGGAACACAGAGGCTAAATACATGAGGTGACAGGCAAATCATAAACAGGTGAGACAACAGGTGAAACACATCAGGGCGGGGCAGGACAATCACAAAGGAGGGAAAACACAGGAAGTAGAACTAGACACGACAGAAAACAGACTATCAAAATAAAACAGGAAATGGGAACAACTAACAGAAGACATGGAATCTACTCAATACAGAAACTTGACAACATTAAACACAAGGGAGAGCAGAGAACACAGGAAGACACAGGGAACATAAATCCACAGTCCAGAATAAAGCAAACAGGATAATACAAAAAACTAGAAAGAAAACAAAATAGCAAGCAAAAATACCGAAACCATAACAACAATTTTACAAACTATAAGCTGCTGGCATGTTTGTCAAAGGTTTGGTGGAATGACGTTTCTGTTATACTCATGTATTACAGTATGTTGATAAATATAATTTTTCATTCATAATTGTCAGCACAAAGCTGTGCTTGGTAATCAACTGTACATTTTCGGTGAATGTAAGAGGAAAACAAGACTGAGGGCTCAGTTTCTTTTGATGTACTTATGTTTGTTGGCCATCTTTCAAACACATTTCCTGAATGTACATAATTGTTTATTGACACCCTTCTTGAAAGAAAATCAATAAAATCTGAATCAAGAGATGAAACCTGATTATTATGCAGTGATGCCGTCATGTAATGGAGATGCAACAAACACGTTAAAGCTCATATTATTTGCGTGTGAAGTGCAGGATTTTGATGCACTTGACTCCGATTTATGTTCTCTTTCAAATAATAACAACATAGAAACTGCTAATAAAGGCTTTTTTTATTATTTTTTATTATTATTTTATTATCTTATCCTAATGATAAGATAGTCATGACTTAAAGAGGGAAGCCAATAAAGCAGCATGTGTTTTTGAAAAATAAATAATATACTTTCTTTTTTTTTTTTTTGGTTTATCTTTAGGTTTTCTCCCCTGCTAAGCTGGTGTTGATTGTGTTGGTATTACACGCTGAGAAACTCTAATGATGAAGGCTATCTTTGTGTCTCTTTCCCTTCGCTTTAAAGCCACTATGTCAGTTGAAGAGTTGAAGACGAAAAGATCAGATGGGTCAGTGAGACTTAAAGTCACACTGTTCATATTTGGTACTGGTTTTTGGGTCCTAATCTTTCACTGCAGAGAGGCAGAGCCTTGGAAAGCCACCAGGGGCATTCCTAAAAATGTAATGTGGTAAGAAGATTTAGTGAAAGTGACACCAAAACTGCTTTGATCATTGTAATAAGCATTGGCCTTATTTTTTTGTGTAAAATAAATATTTTAATTCAGACACATAACATTCATAATCCAATGCCTTCTACCTTAATAATGGATAGCAGAATGCCTGTTTATAATCACCAAAAGCTCTTTTCACACTGCACGTACGTAGCCCCAGGCTAAGAGAGCTGTTAGACCGAGGCAAAAGCCCAGTTCAGGTCAAAGATTTGCAATAAGACAAAACCATTTGCCACATGGGTGGCAGTGAAGGTCAGGGGCCTCGACGGACCAGACCCGGGCGGCAGACGCTGGCTCTGGGGACGTGGAACGTCACCTCTCTGTGGGGGAAGGAGCCGGAACTGGTGCGGGAGGTGGAGCGCTACCGGTTAGATCTGGTGGGGCTTACCTCTACGCACAGTCTCGGTTCTGGAACCATACTCCTGGATAGGGGTTGGACTCTTTTCTTCTCCGGAGTTGCCTCTATGTTAGAGGCAGAGCTGGAGGATAACGGGGGATTGTCGTTGATTTCCCAGGCGGAAGTCACTGATGTAGTCAAACAACTACACAGTGGCAAAGCCCCGGGGATTGATGAGATCCGTCCAGAAATGCTCAAGGCTCTGGGTGTGGAGGGGCTGTCCTGGTTGACACGCCTCTTCAACATTGCGTGGAAGTCTGGGACGGTGCCAAAGGAGTGGCAGACTGGGGTGGTGGTTCCCCTTTTTAAAAAGGGGGACCAGAGGGTGTGTGCCAATTATAGGGGTATCACACTTCTCAGCCTCCCTGGTAAAGTCTACTCCAAGGTGCTGGAAAGGAGGGTTCGGCCGATAGTCGAACCTCGGGTTGAGGAGGAACAATGCGGATTCCGTCCTGGTCGTGGAACAACGGACCAGCTCTTCACTCTCGCAAGGATCCTGGAGGGAGCCTGGGAGTATGCCCAACCGGTCTACATGTGTTTTGTGGATTTGGAGAAGGCGTATGACCGGGTCCCCTGGGAGATACTGTGGGAGGTGCTGCTGGGGAGTATGGGGTGAGGGGGTCTCTACTCAGGGCCATCCAATCTCTGTATGACCAAAGTGAGAGCTGTGTCCGGGTTCTCGGTAGTAAGTCGGACTCGTTTCAGGTGAGGGTTGGCCTCCGCCAGGGCTGCGCTTTGTCACCAATCCTGTTTGTAATATTTATGGACAGGATATCGAGGCGTAGTCGGGGTGGGGAGGGGTTGCAGTTTGGTGGGCTGGGGATCTCATCGCTGCTCTTTGCAGATGATGTGGTCCTGATGGCATCATCGGCCTGCGACCTTCAGCACTCACTGGATCGGTTCGCAACCGAGTGTGAAGCGGTTGGGATGAGGATCAGCACCTCTAAATCGGAGGCCATGGTTCTCAGCAGGAAACCGATGGAATGCCTTCTCCAGGTAGGGAATGAGTCCTTACCCCAAGTGAAGGAGTTCAAGTACCTTGGGGTTTTGTTCGCGAGTGAGGGACAATGGAGCGGGAGATTGGTCGGAGAATCGGGCGCAGCGGGTGCGGTATTGCATTCGATCTATCGCACCGTTGTGACGAAAAGAGAGCTGAGCCAGAAGGCAAAGCTCTCGATCTACCGGTCAGTTTTCGTTCCTACCCTCACCTATGGTCATGAAGGCTGGGTCATGACCGAAAGAACGAGATCCAGGGTACAAGCGGCGAAATGGGTTTCCTCAGGAGGGTGGCTGGCGTCTCCCTTAGAGATAGGGTGAGAAGCTCAGTCATCCGTGAGGAGCTCGGAGAGAGCCGCTGCTCCTTTGCGCCGAAAGGAGCCAGTTGAGGTGGTTCGGGCATCTGGTAAGGATGCCCCCTGGACGCCTCCCTAGGGAGGTGTTCCAGGCACGTCCAGCTGGGAGGAGGCCTCGGGGAAGACCCAGGACTAGGTGGAGGGATTATATCTCCAACCTGGCCTGGGAACGCCGATCCCCAGTCGGAGCTGGTTAATGTTGCTCGGGAAAGGGAAGTTTGGGGTTCCCTGCTGGAGCTGCTCCCCCCGCGACCCGACACCGGATAAGCGGACGAAGATGGATGGATGGATGGACAAAACCATTTTAGAACGTTGCAGGTAAAAGTTGCAGTGGTCTGAACTGGCCCGTATCAGCTTGACTCAAGCCAGCTGATGGTGTCGTCTGCTGCGATATAGCTTGAACTTAATGAACGTCACCTCTTTTAACAGCCAATCAACTCAGCTTGAAGTTAGTGCTGTTGTACACAGTCTTGTACGTATTCAAAATGTGTTTGTTTTTTTGAATCAGATGTTTTATAGTCTGATTTTTCTTGTAGCTTGTTGGCTTGGTTCCAGGTTTAAACATTTTTACATAAGTATGTTCTGAAACGTCAATGGAGCTATTGAATGTAGGTCACTGTTGAGCTACTATGAAGTGTGAACACGTTTTGCTCTGTTCCATGTCTCACAATGAGCATAATAAGAACAGCTAATGGCTTGTAAATGGATGGATCATCTTTCTCAGTCTAATGGCACAGAAATCTGCACATTGAATGAGAATTCTATTCCTGGAATAGAGAGTAAATTATACAACCTCTGTTAAGTATTATACTTCAAACTGGAGATGTCAATGTACTTTATTCTTGTATTTTATACCTGTCTTATTGTATTTTAGCAGTTTTATATTATCTTTAATTAATGTTTTTATTGCTTTGAACTGTTCTTTAATGTTTTATGTAAAGCATTTTGAATTGCCTTGTTGCTGAAATGTGCTATATAGAAAAAGATGCCCTGCCTTGCCTGTTAATAAGTTATGTTAATGTATTAGAGTGATGATGGGAACTAACTGTCAAATGGAAATGGCCAAGTGCAAAATGTGTCCATTCATGAATATGAATTAAGGTCTTTACAGATGTCTGTCATAACATGGCAGGATTGGGAGCAGACCATTGAACCTGGTTGGGTTCTGGATTGTCAAAAACTATCCATAATGACACAAATTTGATTTGTTGTTCCCCTTCAGGATTTAATGTGACAAGTAAAAATCATGTATGAAATTTTTGACATACTGACAGATTAAAGATTAAAACAACATTAATTTCCCTAAGGGGTAATTTGCTTTGCATACAGTATAAATACAATACATCATACACAACACAGCCCAAGATCCACATCTCCTACACTGTCACTATGGCAGTCGTCCCCTGGGGACAAGTAAAGTGTTTTGAATTGAAAATGAATAATGGAAAAAGAAGACAAAGTAAACACATGAGAATGTAGGCAGCGTGGGGGCAGATTACAGAGAGTGGGCTACGATAAATAGATGCGCTTTTATCCATTTTAATGAGCACTTTCATTCTTGACACTACTGCTGTGATCACCCTTATTTCAAAATATGTCCACCTGTTTTAAAAGGATCTTTCAAACAAGACTACAATGAGATATAATAAGATATAATAGGATAAACACTGGTAGACGTTTATGTGTTTTAAGCAGTCTATGCTTTCAAGAAATACGATTGATACTTGATTGAATGACTTAAACTTAAAATCTCATCCAGCTTACTGGAAAATATGTAACTTATAGTGAATAAGTCAAATGAAATCAATTTCACTTGAACTTCACAGGAATATATTAAATGTCACAGGCTGGCAAACTTAGGTTTATTAATGCAATGTACACAGTTTAAAGGGGTGATAGAATGCAAAACTGATTTTACCATGTCATAGTTGAATAATGACAGTTTGGTGGGTAACTAGGACATACATAGAACCTCAAAATCCCATGGACACCTCTTTCCTCTGCAAATGTCACAATTTGAAACTGCCTCTGAAAACGGGCAAATCTCAACGAGCCACCGAGTTGACGTCAACTCCTTATTTGGCTCTAGTCTCTACCTTTGTCATGCCCCAACATTTACATAGCCCACTGATCTGGGATCAGTTTGTCTCGTGAATCTAGGTTGCGCAGATCTCAGAAATGTTATACATTGTTTATCTGATATTTCATTACTAAATTCACTTCTGAGACTTTTTTATGCAAGAAATCAACTATGTAGAGCTCAAATATGGGCCGTTTTACGAAAATGTATGGCTAATTGCAAATTTAGTACGACTGTTTCGGACTTCAGAAGCTCCACAGTATGACGTGGGAGAGGCCAGTATCTGTCCGGATCGCTGGCTTGCTTTCCGGACTGTACACCTTCAGACCCCGCTGCGTGCTGGCTGGAGCTCTCTCAGGAGATATGGAATACTGGCCCAGAAAAAAAGTGTTTAGAAGGAGTAGACATTGGACAATGGAGCGGGACATGTGGATTTAATGCAGCGGCACAGTGGACTCGCAATGGGCGGTGCGCAGGAGCTGCCTGCCGGCGGCGGTTCACGCGCATCAGTACGTTAACTTTTTTGTGTGTGTTTTTGTGTGTGTGTGTGTGTGTGTGTGTGCGTGTCTGTGTGTGTGTGTGTGTGCAACCAATCAGTACGTTAACTTTTTGTGTGTGCATGTGTGCGCAACGCTGTCTGTGTGTGTGTGTGTGAGATCAGCACGCGGCTCATCTAAATATTCATGAGCATACCGTATAAGGCAGAAAAAATGTCATTCATTCTAAGGCCAATTCACAGGGCTTTATTAGGACCAATAAAATAGCACTCGGGCCTTTTTCAGCCCAATGAATGTTAGATATCCTATTAGGATACCTTAAGGAACAGTGTGAAATACCCTATATAATCATTCTATCGCCCCTTTAAGAAATGCTGATTTTGAAGGCTTCACTGCCATTCATACATCTGGTAAATAGAAAACTGAGGGACCATGCACAAATTATTAGAAGCGGAGCGGAGGTCTGAAAAGGTGGGAAGGTTATGTTGGTTTTCTTTTTGCAGAGGGGAGGGTAGTCCAACTTTTTATGAAGAGCAGTTCCAGGATCTTTTTGCGAGAGTGCGGCAGGCCTGACAACAAAACGTTACAATAATCAAGTCTGAAACAAATACATGAATTAGGTTCTCTTCATCAGCCGTGGACAGAAAAAGAAATAGAGCATTTTAGCTATGTTTCCAAGGTGATTAAAAGCATAAAAATATAAAAAAATATTAAAGCTGGTATTTTTAACCACTCCACTTCACTGTGATTACAGACATTTCTTGTAAATCACTGCTCTATTCTCGGTAAAGAAAAATGCAGCGTGTATAATGAGGTGTTGAGATTGTAAGTGTAACATTAAGGTTTGATGAAGACTTTCTCCCATGGGCAAAGAGATGATGGTTGAATGTGCATTACTAATAAATCAGACCTGGAATCATGGCAGCGCTATTCAACCAGATCTTCTCTCAGCACCACTGATGAAAGACTTATGATTTAGTGGGAGGTGGTTCAAGAGAGAAAAAAATCTTTCTAGGAGAGAAAAATCCTCTGACGCAATGTAAAGCCAGCGTTTTTTCATCTCAATGATCTTATGTAAAACCTCTTAACAAATTGTAAATTGACGTAGATGCCCTCCATGGACATATGTCAGCATGTAGACTCTGTGGGAGTGCTTTTGTTTCACGCATCTTATGTGATTACAGTGACACTATCTGCCCTCAGAGAACAGATGCAACAATTTAGCCAAAGGCTTTCTCTTTCCTTGTCACTACATTTTTCAACTACTTCTAATTTTGAAAGAGTAGATTGTGGAAAAAACATTATTACGCTATTACTCACAATAAAGATACTGAATGAAAATAAAAAATATCTTTGCATTCACTTCTAACTGGAATGGTGAGTGAAAAGGGAGGAGAAATGGATGACAAACCTAATAAAGTTACTCATTAACATCTCTGTCTTAAGAGCATGGTGCTGGTAGGGTGGTATTATGGTATGTCCAGCAACCTTTGCCCAGCAAGTCCCATTGTTTCCTCAGTGAGCAGAAGAGGAAGACAAAAACAGCAGCTAAAAGTCAGGGAGACATACACTGCTCTGTCAATATCCTATTTTGTACAGGTAAGTCATTTTAGACTGTGTGTGTGTGTGTGTGTGTGTGTGTGTGTGTGTGTGTGTGTGTGTGTGTGTGTGTGTTGTTGTAAACTGTATAAATTGACAGTACTATATATGCCTCTGTATCCTATATTACCTGTGTACTGCTGCCTCAAATTAAATATCTTCAACCAAAATATAAAGTATGGATATACTATATTTCTTCTATCTGGATTAAGTATTCCAGAACGTCATGTCACATGTCATCCAGTTGTTTAAAGTTAATTAGTCAGCAGTTCAGGACTACAATCATGAACATTGCCCAATAGCTGTCAAGACAACTCTCTATGTGACTATGTGATATTATTTAATCACAAAGTCTTATGTTTTTGTTCAGGTCAAATTGTTTGTGAAAAGGTCCTTTCCAGAGCCACAAGAGAGGGGTTTATTGGCTGGTTAAAAGCACCTGTTAGCTCAAGGATTACAGACTCATTAGCTTTTGGAATCAAATCTTAAAACAGGAAATACAAATTAGAATTTGACAATGTAATAGATCTCCAATTTGTCCAATCAGATCTGAAAATGCTTTAAGAATTTTGATCATGTTAACCCTTTAATATTCCAGTGTCAGTTTTATTGACAGTCTCAAGACATTGCAACAAGAGTTTATTGGCCATGAAATATGAAACTGCAGGTGTCAGGATGTCTCATCATCAGCCATATATTAAAAGAGGGATTCACAATTTAACACTGTTAATTCCATAGTTACATTGAGAGTTATTGGTTGCTGTGATTGTTTCTCTTCTCCTTACTGGATGTGAAAAGATCCCTTCTAAATGCAATGTAAGAGAAGGGGACGGAATCACCTTCTCATTATGTGAAAAAAGTTCAGCTATATGTTTCATCCATAGTTATGTTTGTTTTTTTTGTGCAAATTTCCCTCTTTGTATTTCGATACATAGCATTTATTTCTTGCTAATCTAAGGAATAGTAACGCCAAAGGGAAATATTATACCCCAAAATGACCTAAATGTTTAGAACTGTTGTGCCTCTCCCTCCCAACACCCTCTCATGCTCCTCAGTAGATCTAATCACTAAATGATTATTTCTTTAGGTTTTCCCTCAGGACGTAGACATGGTCCGGTGGAGCTGCAGCCCTTTTGTGGTGGTTTTTCTTTGTGGAGCTTTTATCAGAGAAGCATGTCAGGCTTCCATATCTGATGTTGAGGGAAAAAAAGACACTCAAAGACATCTTCTGATGGAAGTAGAAGATCACACCAACAGTAACAATACTGAAATTCAAAGTAAGCAACAAACTTTACCATCATCCAACTATTTACAACCAGGTGTGTTTGAGGAACTTTGAACTCTATAACACTTCAGTTACAGGAAACTTTTAATTTGAATTTTGAATGCACTGGTGTTGACCTCTCTGTCTTTATAGCTACATGTCTATGCAATACAAATGTTTTCCGGCTGCGTTCACAGGGGCAGTCAATCCTGACGAGAGCCCAAAGTCGTTGGACTATTCCTATCTGGCTGCAGGTCTGGGCACAGTCCTCGCCATCTCACTCCTCATCGTGATGTCTGTCAAGTTTCGTCTCTTCCATCGCTTCCTGGCCAGCTACAGACACTCTCTGCTCCAAGAGGCCGATGGAGTCAGCCAGTATGGCCAGGATGAGCAGCCCTTCCCTAACAGTGTGGTGGGTAGAATGGGAGTGGTTGGAGGGACTCCAAGAGGGCTGGATGACGATGATGATGGCTTTATTGAGGATAACTATATCCAGGCCAGTGAGAAAGACAGGGCAGAGAGAGAGACAGAGGAAGAGGGGGAGGAAGGGATAGAAGACAGCGATGATGATATTCAGTTCACTATAGGGTGAATTAAATAAAAGGAGACTTCATCAAAAACAGCTGGTTTCCAACTAAGATAAAATAAATGAGCCTTTAAAGAAGATTTTGACAGCAAAGCAGTGATTGCTCACCTTTCTGGCTTGTGACCCCCTAATGAATCATTGTCTACTTGCAACCACTTACACCTTGCATGTGTCTATGAACTGTGAAGACTAAGTTCCCCTCAAAAAGTCAAATAATCTATACATATTATATTATATTGTTTAATTTAAATAATTGTCAGACCAGAATAGGCAAAACTCTAGATGGCACAATTAATAAGACAAAGAGACAGGCAATGTTTTAACTGGACTGGGTCTTCATTAGATGCCACATTTGTCTTTATATACATGCCCCTTTGTCTTAGCTATTTTGTCAAAGAAGATCTGGTGAGTCAAAATGTTGCCTGCCAGATAATCTCAAATTTTTCCTTTAATGCAGAATATAAATTGTTCCAATTACAGATGGAATCTGTTATACTTTTTTAAAATGAATACATTGTGTGTGTATATCCATTTGTAAGTTGTTGGAAGTTGCTGTTCGTACCCTGCTAATGTAAGATAGTAAACGGTATTTCAATGTGTTTGTATGTATAGTCTGAAATAATTTTATTGGAAATGCACTTTATGAATAAATTCTTTATAATTCCAAGTTGTTTCATATTTCTTCATTCTTTTATTCACTTTGCCAACATTGTTATTTGAGTAGGTGGTAGAAAACCGAAACATAATGAATACAGAGAAGATATAGAGGATATAACACAATGATGTTTTGATTTGATGTGAACACTTACCGAGTCTTTATTTTAAACCATAATTACCCAGATGTATCAAAGTGCTGTATTCAGACAGTCATCACATTGCTGAGCCGCTGGTAAAAGCATGCGATGCAGCAGTCTGTTGTTCTTTTACAAATTACAGGTATTTTGATGATGTTCAACAGTTGTCGTAGTTATGCTAATGGTACAAAATGTACATGTGCTAGACAAATTATTCGAATCTTTGCTTTCAAAGAGTCTTTGATCCGTTTGTGATTTTGCCCATTTAGTCCATTCAGATCAGGCTGGTCCTGCTGGACAATGTCCCACTCCTGGTCTGGCTCATCTGTCCTCCCGAGACATTGAACACCCTGACAGTTCGACTCCCAAGCCTCCTTACTCTCCTCATTCTCATCATCATCCTCCTCCTCTGCTCCCTTCTTCTTTTAAGATAGATGAGCACACTGTAGCCCACTACAGCTAGAGCCATGCCCGCCCCAGCAGCCATCAGCACCAGGCCAGACACCAACATCTCCTTGCTGTCATGAGCTTGGCTACCGATGGTGGCCACACAGAGAAGCACCGTCCCACAGAGCATCACTGCCAGTCCCACAGCTAACATCAGTGCCGGGTCAGCCCTCCCGCCGCTCTTCAGCTGGTCGATCCGACGCCAGCTTCGCACACAGTTCATATCCTGGATGGCGGAGCTCAGGAGCTGCTTGAGCAGAACAGCCAGGGCTAAGAGGCAGAGCATGGTGCCCACCCCGAGGCGCCACTCCCCGGACAGGCTGGTGGTGGTGGAGAGGAGGCCCACGCCACCGAGGCCCAGCCCCAGTATGAGGGTCACAGAGGCACAGTAGCACAACAGGGAGCGGCGTGGCTCTCTGAACCACCACAGTTCCATTTGATCTTCCAGGACACGTCGCTGCATCAGGGAGGGGTCCAGGTAGAGACCTGGGTGCTGACGAATGGTGTGGCAGGGCTGGTAAAAGGTCTGCATGTCAGGCATGGCAATGGTCACAGCTCAGCCAGTCCAAAACCAGACTGACACCTTGTAAGAATGTGCAGAAAAAGATGATTTTTAACTGTTACATTTCTATTCATCACAACTATATAACTGTAGTTGTATTATCAGCCATAACATCCTGTGCTTCATCTCAGCTTCTGTGAAAACAGTTACTCACTTGGTGTTGGATGAGCGTCATGTGTTGTTGTCCATCCATCTGCGTCTCATCACACAACCTTAGTCAAAGCATTGCAGAAGTTAGTTTAAAAGATCCTACGGTTGTTTGGTCCTGTTGCTTCATTCTGTAGAAAACATGGGTGTTTCACCTAGACACTATCCGGCTTCAAGGGAAATTTTTCGAATGGTGAAGTAGTAGATTTAATTTGCCCAAGCTGCTCTCAGGGATGAAACTCTTCTCAATCTAGATGGTAGAATGAACCTGACTTCATGCTGGAGGCATGGACCCCAGCCACAGAGAGGCAGGGACTTCCACTGTGTAATACTCACTGTAAGTAAACAAGTGATGATGTAGTTGACATCCTGGGTGAGTGTTGTGTATGTAGCCTGATTACCACAGTGACTGTACTAGCCTTACAGATTGCCAGTGCCAGGCAGAACAGAGGACCCCCCGACCCCCACCCCACCCCCATCCTCCTCTCATCACACAGGAACACCATTTGGCCTGGTTAAGTGGGTAAAAAGCCGGGTCACAATAGCAGTCTTGGATCATGGTTCGGACAGAGATTGGCGACATTGTCCACCATTCCCCCACACAGACAATAGGCTGATCGCTGAACACAATGACTGTGCTCCAGGAGGCGGATGGTGGTGTGTGTGTGAGCCGTAGAGGGGTGTTGCGTTGCTGTTGTGGAGGGCTGAGTGATGTCAGTGTGTTGTAATAATGGAGTTTCTGTGATCCTAAGGATAGCGTCATTCACACCCTATTCTGAGCCTCTAGATAGGCCACAGTGAATGCTGCCTCTCCTCAATGAGACACTTACTGACATGGGCCTGCTGATTTGTGTCTTCCAGTAATACCTGCCACAGCAGACAATATTTCCGCAAAACATTTTGCCTTGACTTTTTGGGAAACACTTTTTGGAAGAGATTTAGATGAGGAGATTGTTACCACTCTCATTTGTCTATTAAATATTGCAAGTTGTGGTTTTAAGGGTGTTTATGTAACAGAATATATACTGGCAAGCACCATAAACTCCAGGAAGTCGCTGTGCCCAGCCAAGAAATAGCTGAGATGTTTTACAATTGGACAGAGCCAGTCTAGCTTTCCTATTTCCAGTCTTTGTGCTAAGCTAAGCTAATCATCCCATGGCTGTAGCTTCCTAACAGACAGACATGCAAGTCTTTATTCTAACTCTTGGAAAGAAAACAAGATTGTACAAAAAATGTCAAATTATTCCTTAAATAACCAAACATGACTTGACTTGACAACCTGCCTGCTATATTTACATTTCATCCTGAGAAGCTGATCAATTCTCTTGAAGAGGCAAAACTGAAGCTGTTCAATTGGTTTTTCTCACACTGGATAATATGACCGTCAAACACAGGTGCCACTCACATAATTACAGTAATAATCGCTCCATTTTTGCCTTGAATCCTGGCTTGCTTGTACAACTAAATATAATGGAGCCATTGTTTATGTT